>NC_051863.1:166991298-167291298 GCF_015732765.1 Culex quinquefasciatus
GGTAGTGCGGTGCCTGTGTGGACGCAGTCCTGTTTTTTCGTGTTATTTTCCGTCTCTTTTATGTCGCTGTTCGAGTGCATGGGTGATTGGTCATTATAATTAAATAATGGCATCAGTAGTGCGGTGCCTGTGTGGACGCTCAGTCCTGTTTTTTCGTGTTATTTTCCGTCTCTTTTGTGTCGCTGTTCGAGTGCATGGGGTGATTGGTCATTATAATTAAATAATGGCATCAGTAGTGCGGTGCCTGTGTGGACGCTCAGTCCTGTTTTTTCGTGTTATTTTCCGTCTCTTTATGTCGCTGTTCGAGTGCATGGGGTGATTGGTCATTATAATTAAATAATGGCATCAGTAGTGCGGTGCCTGTGTGGACGCTCAGTCCTGTTTTTTCGTGTTATTTTCCGTCTCTTTTATGTCGCTGTTCGAGTGCATGGGGTGATTGGTCATTATAATTAAATAATGGCATCAGTAGTGCGGTGCCTGTGTGGACGCTCAGTCCTGTTTTTTCGTGTTATTTTCCGTCTCTTTTATGTCGCTGTTCGAGTGCATGGGGTGATTGGTCATTATAATTAAATAATGGCATCAGTAGTGCGGTGCCTGTGTGGACGCTCAGTCCTGTTTTTCGTGTTATTTTCCGTCTCTTTATGTCGCTGTTCGAGTGCATGTGATTGGTCATTATAATTAAATAATGGCATCAGTAGTGCGGTGCCTGTGTGGACGCTCAGTCCTGTTTTTTCGTGTTATTTTCCGTCTCTTTATGTCGCTGTTCGAGTGCATGGGGTGATTGGTCATTATAATTAAATAATGGCATCAGTAGTGCGGTGCCTGTGTGGACGCTCAGTCCTGTTTTTTCGTGTTATTTTCCGTCTCTTTTATGTCGCTGTTCGAGTGCATGGGGTGATTGGTCATTATAATTAAATAATGGCATCAGTAGTGCGGTGCCTGTGTGGACGCAGTCCTGTTTTTTCGTGTTATTTTCCGTCTCTTTTATGTCGCTGTTCGAGTGCATGGGGTGATTGGTCATTATAATTAAATAATGGCATCAGTAGTGCGGTGCCTGTGTGGACGCTCAGTCCTGTTTTTCGTGTTATTTTCCGTCTCTTTATGTCGCTGTTCGAGTGCATGGGGTGATTGGTCATTATAATTAAATAATGGCATCAGTAGTGCGGTGCCTGTGTGGACGCTCAGTCCTGTTTTTTCGTGTTATTTTCCGTCTCTTTTATGTCGCTGTTCGAGTGCATGGGGTGATTGGTCATTATAATTAAATAATGGCATCAGTAGTGCGGTGCCTGTGTGGACGCTCAGTCCTGTTTTTCGTGTTATTTTCCGTCTCTTTATGTCGCTGTTCGAGTGCATGGGGTGATTGGTCATTATAATTAAATAATGGCATCAGTAGTGTGGTGCCTGTGTGGACGCTCAGTCCTGTTTTTTCGTGTTATTTTCCGTCTCTTTATGTCGCTGTTCGAGTGCATGGGTGATTGGTCATTATAATTAAATAATGGCATCAGTAGTGCGGTGCCTGTGTGGACGCTCAGTCCTGTTTTTTCGTGTTATTTTCCGTCTCTTTTATGTCGCTGTTCGAGTGCATGGGGTGATTGGTCATTATAATTAAATAATGGCATCAGTAGTGCGGTGCCTGTGTGGACGCTCAGTCCTGTTTTTTCGTGTTATTTTCCGTCTCTTTTATGTCGCTGTTCGAGTGCATGGGGTGATTGGTCATTATAATTAAATAATGGCATCAGTAGTGCGGTGCCTGTGTGGACGCTCAGTCCTGTTTTTCGTGTTATTTTCCGTCTCTTTATGTCGCTGTTCGAGTGCATGGGGTGATTGGTCATTATAATTAAATAATGGCATCAGTAGTGCAGCCTGTGTGGACGCTCAGTCCTGTTTTTTCGTGTTATTTTCCGTCTCTTTTATGTCGCTGTTCGAGTGCATGGGGTGATTGGTCATTATAATTAAATAATGGCATCAGTAGTGCGGTGCCTGTGTGGACGCTCAGTCCTGTTTTTTCGTGTTATTTTCCGTCTCTTTTATGTCGCTGTTCGAGTGCATGGGGTGATTGGTCATTATAATTAAATAATGGCATCAGTAGTGTGGTGCCTGTGTGGACGCTCAGTCCTGTTTTTTCGTGTTATTTTCCGTCTCTTTATGTCGCTGTTCGAGTGCATGGGGTGATTGGTCATTATAATTAAATAATGGCATCAGTAGTGCGGTGCCTGTGTGGACGCTCAGTCCTGTTTTTTCGTGTTATTTTCCGTCTCTTTTATGTCGCTGTTCGAGTGCATGGGGTGATTGGTCATTATAATTAAATAATGGCATCAGTAGTGCGGTGCCTGTGTGGACGCTCAGTCCTGTTTTTTCGTGTTATTTTCCGTCTCTTTATGTCGCTGTTCGAGTGCATGGGGTGATTGGTCATTATAATTAAATAATGGCATCAGTAGTGCGGTGCCTGTGTGGACGCTCAGTCCTGTTTTTTCGTGTTATTTTCCGTCTCTTTTATGTCGCTGTTCGAGTGCATGGGGTGATTGGTCATTATAATTAAATAATGGCATCAGTAGTGCGGTGCCTGTGTGGACGCTCAGTCCTGTTTTTTCGTGTTATTTTCCGTCTCTTTATGTCGCTGTTCGAGTGCATGGGGTGATTGGTCATTATAATTAAATAATGGCATCAGTAGTGCGGTGCCTGTGTGGACGCTCAGTCCTGTTTTTCGTGTTATTTTCCGTCTCTTTATGTCGCTGTTCGAGTGCATGGGGTGATTGGTCATTATAATTAAATAATGGCATCAGTAGTGCGGTGCCTGTGTGGACGCTCAGTCCTGTTTTTTCGTGTTATTTTCCGTCTCTTTTATGTCGCTGTTCGAGTGCATGGGGTGATTGGTCATTATAATTAAATAATGGCATCAGTAGTGCGGTGCCTGTGTGGACGCTCAGTCCTGTTTTTCGTGTTATTTTCCGTCTCTTTTGTGTCGCTGTTCGAGTGCATGGGGTGATTGGTCATTATAATTAAATAATGGCATCAGTAGTGCGGTGCCTGTGTGGACGCTCAGTCCTGTTTTTTCGTGTTATTTTCCGTCTCTTTTATGTCGCTGTTCGAGTGCATGGGGTGATTGGTCATTATAATTAAATAATGGCATCAGTAGTGGTGCCTGTGTGGACGCTCAGTCCTGTTTTTTCGTGTTATTTTCCGTCTCTTTTATGTCGCTGTTCGAGTGCATGGGGTGATTGGTCATTATAATTAAATAATGGCATCAGTAGTGCGGTGCCTGTGTGGACGCTCAGTCCTGTTTTTTCGTGTTATTTTCCGTCTTTTATGTCGCTGTTCGAGTGCATGGGGTGATTGGTCATTATAATTAAATAATGGCATCAGTAGTGCGGTGCCTGTGTGGACGCTCAGTCCTGTTTTTTCGTGTTATTTTCCGTCTCTTTTATGTCGCTGTTCGAGTGCATGGGGTGATTGGTCATTATAATTAAATAATGGCATCAGTAGTGCGGTGCCTGTGTGGACGCTCAGTCCTTTTTCGTGTTATTTTCCGTCTCTTTTGTGTCGCTCGAGTGCATGGGGTGATTGGTCATTATAATTAAATAATGGCATCAGTAGTGCGGTGCCTGTGTGGACGCTCAGTCCTGTTTTTTCGTGTTATTTTCCGTCTCTTTAATGTCGCTGTTCGAGTGCATGGGGTGATTGGTCATTATAATTAAATAATGGCATCAGTAGTGTGGTGCCTGTGGACGCTCAGTCCTGTTTTTTCGTGTTATTTTCCGTCTCTTTATGTCGCTGTTCGAGTGCATGGGGTGATTGGTCATTATAATTAAATAATGGCATCAGTAGTGCGGTGCCTGTGTGGACGCTCAGTCCCTTTTTTTCGTGTTATTTTCCGTCTCTTTTGTGTCGCTGTTCGAGTGCATGGGGTGATTGGTCATTATAATTAAATAATGGCATCAGTAGTGCGGTGCCTGTGTGGACGCTCAGTCCTGTTTTTCGTGTTATTTTCCGTCTCTTTTATGTCGCTGTTCGAGTGCATGGGGTGATTGGTCATTATAATTAAATAATGGCATCAGTAGTGCGCCTGTGTGGACGCTCAGTCCTGTTTTTTCGTGTTATTTTCCGTCTCTTTGTGTCGCTGTTCGAGTGCATGGGGTGATTGGTCATTATAATTAAATAATGGCATCAGTAGTGCGGTGCCTGTGTGGACGCTCAGTCCCTTTTTTCGTGTTATTTTCCGTCTCTTTATGTCGCTGTTCGAGTGCATGGGGTGATTGGTCATTATAATTAAATAATGGCATCAGTAGTGCGGTGCCTGTGTGGACGCTCAGTCCTGTTTTTTCGTGTTATTTTCCGTCTCTTTATGTCGCTGTTCGAGTGCATGGGGTGATTGGTCATTATAATTAAATAATGGCATCAGTAGTGCGGTGCCTGTGTGGACGCTCAGTCCTGTTTTTTCGTGTTATTTTCCGTCTCTTTTGTGTCGCTGTTCGAGTGCATGGGGTGATTGGTCATTATAATTAAATAATGGCATCAGTAGTGCGGTGCCTGTGTGGACGCTCAGTCCTGTTTTTCGTGTTATTTTCCGTCTCTTTATGTCGCTGTTCGAGTGCATGGGGTGATTGGTCATTATAATTAAATAATGGCATCAGTAGTGCGGTGCCTGTGTGGACGCTCAGTCCTGTTTTTTCGTGTTATTTTCCGTCTCTTTTGTGTCGCTGTTCGAGTGCATGGGGTGATTGGTCATTATAATTAAATAATGGCATCAGTAGTGCGGTGCCTGTGTGGACGCTCAGTCCTGTTTTTTCGTGTTATTTTCCGTCTCTTTTATGTCGCTGTTCGAGTGCATGGGGTGATTGGTCATTATAATTAAATAATGGCATCAGTAGTGCGGTGCCTGTGTGACGCTCAGTCCTGTTTTTTCGTGTTATTTTCCGTCTCTTTTATGTCGCTGTTCGAGTGCATGGGGTGATTGGTCATTATAATTAAATAATGGCATCAGTAGTGCGGTGCCTGTGTGGACGCTCAGTCCTGTTTTTCGTGTTATTTTCCGTCTCTTTTGTGTCGCTGTTCGAGTGCATGGGGTGATTGGTCATTATAATTAAATAATGGCATCAGTAGTGCGGTGCCTGTGTGGACGCTCAGTCCTGTTTTTTCGTGTTATTTTCCGTCTCTTTATGTCGCTGTTCGAGTGCATGGGGTGATTGGTCATTATAATTAAATAATGGCATCAGTAGTGCGGTGCCTGTGTGGACGCTCAGTCCTGTTTTTCGTGTTATTTTCCGTCTCTTTTATGTCGCTGTTCGAGTGCATGGGGTGATTGGTCATTATAATTAAATAATGGCATCAGTAGTGCGGTGCCTGTGTGGACGCTCAGTCCTGTTTTTCGTGTTATTTTCCGTCTCTTTTGTGTCGCTGTTCGAGTGCATGGGGTGATTGGTCATTATAATTAAATAATGGCATCAGTAGTGCGGTGCCTGTGTGGACGCTCAGTCCTGTTTTTTCGTGTTATTTTCCGTCTCTTTTATGTCGCTGTTCGAGTGCATGGGGTGATTGGTCATTATAATTAAATAATGGCATCAGTAGTGCGGTGCCTGTGTGGACGCTCAGTCCTGTTTTTTCGTGTTATTTTCCGTCTCTTTGTGTCGCTGTTCGAGTGCATGGGGTGATTGGTCATTATAATTAAATAATGGCATCAGTAGTGCGGTGCCTGTGTGGACGCTCAGTCCTGTTTTTTCGTGTTATTTTCCGTCTCTTTTATGTCGCTGTTCGAGTGCATGGGGTGATTGGTCATTATAATTAAATAATGGCATCAGTAGTGTGGTGCCTGTGTGGACGCTCAGTCCTGTTTTTTCGTGTTATTTTCCGTCTCTTTTATGTCGCTGTTCGAGTGCATGGGGTGATTGGTCATTATAATTAAATAATGGCATCAGTAGTGCGGTGCCTGTGTGGACGCTCAGTCCTGTTTTTTCGTGTTATTTTCCGTCTCTTTATGTCGCTGTTCGAGTGCATGGGGTGATTGGTCATTATAATTAAATAATGGCATCAGTAGTGCGGTGCCTGTGTGGACGCTCAGTCCTGTTTTTTCGTGTTATTTTCCGTCTCTTTGTGTCGCTGTTCGAGTGCATGGGGTGATTGGTCATTATAATTAAATAATGGCATCAGTAGTGGTGCCTGTGTGGACGCTCAGTCCTGTTTTTTCGTGTTATTTTCCGTCTCTTTTGTGTCGCTGTTCGAGTGCATGGGGTGATTGGTCATTATAATTAAATAATGGCATCAGTAGTGCGGTGCCTGTGTGGACGCTCAGTCCTGTTTTTTCGTGTTATTTTCCGTCTCTTTTATGTCGCTGTTCGAGTGCATGGGGTGATTGGTCATTATAATTAAATAATGGCATCAGTAGTGCGGTGCCTGTGTGGACGCTCAGTCCTGTTTTTCGTGTTATTTTCCGTCTCTTTGTGTCGCTGTTCGAGTGCATGGGGTGATTGGTCATTATAATTAAATAATGGCATCAGTAGTGGTGCCTGTGTGGACGCTCAGTCCTGTTTTTTCGTGTTATTTTCCGTCTCTTTTATGTCGCTGTTCGAGTGCATGGGGTGATTGGTCATTATAATTAAATAATGGCATCAGTAGTGCGGTGCCTGTGTGGACGCTCAGTCCTGTTTTTCGTGTTATTTTCCGTCTCTTTTGTGTCGCTGTTCGAGTGCATGGGGTGATTGGTCATTATAATTAAATAATGGCATCAGTAGTGCGGTGCCTGTGTGGACGCTCAGTCCTGTTTTTTCGTGTTATTTTCCGTCTCTTTTGTGTCGCTGTTCGAGTGCATGGGGTGATTGGTCATTATAATTAAATAATGGCATCAGTAGTGCGGTGCCTGTGTGGACGCTCAGTCCTGTTTTTTCGTGTTATTTTCCGTCTCTTTATGTCGCTGTTCGAGTGCATGGGGTGATTGGTCATTATAATTAAATAATGGCATCAGTAGTGCGGTGCCTGTGTGGACGCTCAGTCCTGTTTTTTCGTGTTATTTTCCGTCTCTTTTGTGTCGCTGTTCGAGTGCATGGGGTGATTGGTCATTATAATTAAATAATGGCATCAGTAGTGCGGTGCCTGTGTGGACGCTCAGTCCTGTTTTTTCGTGTTATTTTCCGTCTCTTTTATGTCGCTGTTCGAGTGCATGGGGTGATTGGTCATTATAATTAAATAATGGCATCAGTAGTGCGGTGCCTGTGTGGACAGTCCTGTTTTTTCGTGTTATTTTCCGTCTCTTTTGTGTCGCTGTTCGAGTGCATGGGGTGATTGGTCATTATAATTAAATAATGGCATCAGTAGTGCGGTGCCTGTGTGGACGCTCAGTCCTGTTTTTTCGTGTTATTTTCCGTCTCTTTATGTCGCTGTTCGAGTGCATGGGGTGATTGGTCATTATAATTAAATAATGGCATCAGTAGTGCGGTGCCTGTGTGGACGCTCAGTCCTGTTTTTCGTGTTATTTTCCGTCTCTTTGTGTCGCTGTTCGAGTGCATGGGGTGATTGGTCATTATAATTAAATAATGGCATCAGTAGTGCGGTGCCTGTGTGGACGCTCAGTCCTGTTTTTTCGTGTTATTTTCCGTCTCTTTTGTGTCGCTGTTCGAGTGCATGGGGTGATTGGTCATTATAATTAAATAATGGCATCAGTAGTGCGGTGCCTGTGTGGACGCTCAGTCCTGTTTTTTCGTGTTATTTTCCGTCTCTTTTATGTCGCTGTTCGAGTGCATGGGGTGATTGGTCATTATAATTAAATAATGGCATCAGTAGTGCGGTGCCTGTGTGGACGCTCAGTCCTGTTTTTCGTGTTATTTTCCGTCTCTTTGTGTCGCTGTTCGAGTGCATGGGGTGATTGGTCATTATAATTAAATAATGGCATCAGTAGTGCGGTGCCTGTGTGGACGCTCAGTCCTGTTTTTTCGTGTTATTTTCCGTCTCTTTTATGTCGCTGTTCGAGTGCATGGGGTGATTGGTCATTATAATTAAATAATGGCATCAGTAGTGCGGTGCCTGTGTGGACGCTCAGTCCTGTTTTTTCGTGTTATTTTCCGTCTCTTTGTGTCGCTGTTCGAGTGCATGGGGTGATTGGTCATTATAATTAAATAATGGCATCAGTAGTGCGGTGCCTGTGTGGACGCTCAGTCCTGTTTTTCGTGTTATTTTCCGTCTCTTTTGTGTCGCTGTTCGAGTGCATGGGGTGATTGGTCATTATAATTAAATAATGGCATCAGTAGTGCGGTGCCTGTGTGGACGCTCAGTCCTGTTTTTTCGTGTTATTTTCCGTCTCTTTTATGTCGCTGTTCGAGTGCATGGGGTGATTGGTCATTATAATTAAATAATGGCATCAGTAGTGCGGTGCCTGTGTGGACGCTCAGTCCTGTTTTTTCGTGTTATTTTCCGTCTCTTTGTGTCGCTGTTCGAGTGCATGGGTGATTGGTCATTATAATTAAATAATGGCATCAGTAGTGCGGTGCCTGTGTGGACGCTCAGTCCTGTTTTTTCGTGTTATTTTCCGTCTCTTTTATGTCGCTGTTCGAGTGCATGGGGTGATTGGTCATTATAATTAAATAATGGCATCAGTAGTGCGGTGCCTGTGTGGACGCTCAGTCCTGTTTTTTCGTGTTATTTTCCGTCTCTTTTATGTCGCTGTTCGAGTGCATGGGGTGATTGGTCATTATAATTAAATAATGGCATCAGTAGTGCGGTGCCTGTGTGGACGCTCAGTCCTGTTTTTTCGTGTTATTTTCCGTCTCTTTTGTGTCGCTGTTCGAGTGCATGGGGTGATTGGTCATTATAATTAAATAATGGCATCAGTAGTGCGGTGCCTGTGTGGACGCTCAGTCCTGTTTTTTCGTGTTATTTTCCGTCTCTTTTATGTCGCTGTTCGAGTGCATGGGGTGATTGGTCATTATAATTAAATAATGGCATCAGTAGTGCGGTGCCTGTGTGGACGCTCAGTCCTGTTTTTCGTGTTATTTTCCGTCTCTTTTATGTCGCTGTTCGAGTGCATGGGGTGATTGGTCATTATAATTAAATAATGGCATCAGTAGTGCGGTGCCTGTGTGGACGCTCAGTCCTGTTTTTCGTGTTATTTTCCGTCTCTTTGTGTCGCTGTTCGAGTGCATGGGGTGATTGGTCATTATAATTAAATAATGGCATCAGTAGTGCGGTGCCTGTGTGGACGCTCAGTCCTGTTTTTTCGTGTTATTTTCCGTCTCTTTTATGTCGCTGTTCGAGTGCATGGGGTGATTGGTCATTATAATTAAATAATGGCATCAGTAGTGCGGTGCCTGTGTGGACGCTCAGTCCTGTTTTTTCGTGTTATTTTCCGTCTCTTTTGTGTCGCTGTTCGAGTGCATGGGGTGATTGGTCATTATAATTAAATAATGGCATCAGTAGTGGTGCCTGTGTGGACGCTCAGTCCTGTTTTTTCGTGTTATTTTCCGTCTCTTTTATGTCGCTGTTCGAGTGCATGGGGTGATTGGTCATTATAATTAAATAATGGCATCAGTAGTGCGGTGCCTGTGTGGACGCTCAGTCCTGTTTTTCGTGTTATTTTCCGTCTCTTTGTGTCGCTGTTCGAGTGCATGGGGTGATTGGTCATTATAATTAAATAATGGCATCAGTAGTGCGGTGCCTGTGTGGACGCTCAGTCCTTTTTTCGTGTTATTTTCCGTCTCTTTTATGTCGCTGTTCGAGTGCATGGGGTGATTGGTCATTATAATTAAATAATGGCATCAGTAGTGCGGTGCCTGTGTGGACGCTCAGTCCTGTTTTTTCGTGTTATTTTCCGTCTCTTTTATGTCGCTGTTCGAGTGCATGGGGTGATTGGTCATTATAATTAAATAATGGCATCAGTAGTGCGGTGCCTGTGTGGACGCTCAGTCCTGTTTTTTCGTGTTATTTTCCGTCTCTTTTATGTCGCTGTTCGAGTGCATGGGGTGATTGGTCATTATAATTAAATAATGGCATCAGTAGTGCGGTGCCTGTGTGGACGCTCAGTCCTGTTTTTTCGTGTTATTTTCCGTCTCTTTTATGTCGCTGTTCGAGTGCATGGGGTGATTGGTCATTATAATTAAATAATGGCATCAGTAGTGCGGTGCCTGTGTGGACGCTCAGTCCTGTTTTTTCGTGTTATTTTCCGTCTCTTTTATGTCGCTGTTCGAGTGCATGGGGTGATTGGTCATTATAATTAAATAATGGCATCAGTAGTGCGTGCCTGTGTGGACGCTCAGTCCTGTTTTTCGTGTTATTTTCCGTCTCTTTATGTCGCTGTTCGAGTGCATGGGGTGATTGGTCATTATAATTAAATAATGGCATCAGTAGTGCGGTGCCTGTGTGGACGCTCAGTCCTGTTTTTTCGTGTTATTTTCCGTCTCTTTTATGTCGCTGTTCGAGTGCATGGGGTGATTGGTCATTATAATTAAATAATGGCATCAGTAGTGCGGTGCCTGTGTGGACGCTCAGTCCTGTTTTTTCGTGTTATTTTCCGTCTCTTTTATGTCGCTGTTCGAGTGCATGGGGTGATTGGTCATTATAATTAAATAATGGCATCAGTAGTGCGGTGCCTGTGTGGACGCTCAGTCCTTTTTTCGTGTTATTTTCCGTCTCTTTTGTGTCGCTGTTCGAGTGCATGGGGTGATTGGTCATTATAATTAAATAATGGCATCAGTAGTGCGGTGCCTGTGTGGACGCTCAGTCCTGTTTTTTCGTGTTATTTTCCGTCTCTTTTATGTCGCTGTTCGAGTGCATGGGGTGATTGGTCATTATAATTAAATAATGGCATCAGTAGTGCGGTGCCTGTGTGGACGCTCAGTCCTGTTTTTTCGTGTTATTTTCCGTCTCTTTATGTCGCTGTTCGAGTGCATGGGGTGATTGGTCATTATAATTAAATAATGGCATCAGTAGTGCGGTGCCTGTGTGGACGCTCAGTCCTGTTTTTCGTGTTATTTTCCGTCTCTTTTGTGTCGCTGTTCGAGTGCATGGGGTGATTGGTCATTATAATTAAATAATGGCATCAGTAGTGCGGTGCCTGTGTGGACGCTCAGTCCTGTTTTTTCGTGTTATTTTCCGTCTCTTTTATGTCGCTGTTCGAGTGCATGGGGTGATTGGTCATTATAATTAAATAATGGCATCAGTAGTGCGGTGCCTGTGTGGACGCTCAGTCCTGTTTTTTCGTGTTATTTTCCGTCTCTTTTATGTCGCTGTTCGAGTGCATGGGGTGATTGGTCATTATAATTAAATAATGGCATCAGTAGTGCGGTGCCTGTGTGGACGCTCAGTCCTGTTTTTTCGTGTTATTTTCCGTCTCTTTTGTGTCGCTGTTCGAGTGCATGGGGTGATTGGTCATTATAATTAAATAATGGCATCAGTAGTGCGGTGCCTGTGTGGACGCTCAGTCCTGTTTTTTCGTGTTATTTTCCGTCTCTTTTGTGTCGCTGTTCGAGTGCATGGGGTGATTGGTCATTATAATTAAATAATGGCATCAGTAGTGCGGTGCCTGTGTGGACGCTCAGTCCTGTTTTTTCGTGTTATTTTCCGTCTCTTTTATGTCGCTGTTCGAGTGCATGGGGTGATTGGTCATTATAATTAAATAATGGCATCAGTAGTGCGGTGCCTGTGTGGACGCTCAGTCCTGTTTTTTCGTGTTATTTTCCGTCTCTTTGTGTCGCTGTTCGAGTGCATGGGGTGATTGGTCATTATAATTAAATAATGGCATCAGTAGTGCGGTGCCTGTGTGGACGCTCAGTCCTGTTTTTTCGTGTTATTTTCCGTCTCTTTTATGTCGCTGTTCGAGTGCATGGGGTGATTGGTCATTATAATTAAATAATGGCATCAGTAGTGCGGTGCCTGTGTGGACGCTCAGTCCTGTTTTTCGTGTTATTTTCCGTCTCTTTTATGTCGCTGTTCGAGTGCATGGGGTGATTGGTCATTATAATTAAATAATGGCATCAGTAGTGCGGTGCCTGTGTGGACGCTCAGTCCTGTTTTTTCGTGTTATTTTCCGTCTCTTTTGTGTCGCTGTTCGAGTGCATGGGGTGATTGGTCATTATAATTAAATAATGGCATCAGTAGTGCGGTGCCTGTGTGGACGCTCAGTCCTGTTTTTTCGTGTTATTTTCCGTCTCTTTTGTGTCGCTGTTCGAGTGCATGGGGTGATTGGTCATTATAATTAAATAATGGCATCAGTAGTGCGGTGCCTGTGTGGACGCTCAGTCCTGTTTTTTCGTGTTATTTTCCGTCTCTTTATGTCGCTGTTCGAGTGCATGGGGTGATTGGTCATTATAATTAAATAATGGCATCAGTAGTGCGGTGCCTGTGTGGACGCTCAGTCCTGTTTTTTCGTGTTATTTTCCGTCTCTTTTGTGTCGCTGTTCGAGTGCATGGGGTGATTGGTCATTATAATTAAATAATGGCATCAGTAGTGGTGCCTGTGTGGACGCTCAGTCCTGTTTTTTCGTGTTATTTTCCGTCTCTTTTGTGTCGCTGTTCGAGTGCATGGGGTGATTGGTCATTATAATTAAATAATGGCATCAGTAGTGCGGTGCCTGTGTGGACGCTCAGTCCTGTTTTTTCGTGTTATTTTCCGTCTCTTTTATGTCGCTGTTCGAGTGCATGGGGTGATTGGTCATTATAATTAAATAATGGCATCAGTAGTGCGGTGCCTGTGTGGACGCTCAGTCCTGTTTTTTCGTGTTATTTTCCGTCTCTTTTGTGTCGCTGTTCGAGTGCATGGGGTGATTGGTCATTATAATTAAATAATGGCATCAGTAGTGCGGTGCCTGTGTGGACGCTCAGTCCTGTTTTTTCGTGTTATTTTCCGTCTCTTTTATGTCGCTGTTCGAGTGCATGGGGTGATTGGTCATTATAATTAAATAATGGCATCAGTAGTGCGGTGCCTGTGTGGACGCTCAGTCCTGTTTTTTCGTGTTATTTTCCGTCTCTTTGTGTCGCTGTTCGAGTGCATGGGGTGATTGGTCATTATAATTAAATAATGGCATCAGTAGTGCGGTGCCTGTGTGGACGCTCAGTCCTGTTTTTTCGTGTTATTTTCCGTCTCTTTTATGTCGCTGTTCGAGTGCATGGGGTGATTGGTCATTATAATTAAATAATGGCATCAGTAGTGCGGTGCCTGTGTGGACGCTCAGTCCTGTTTTTTCGTGTTATTTTCCGTCTCTTTTGTGTCGCTGTTCGAGTGCATGGGGTGATTGGTCATTATAATTAAATAATGGCATCAGTAGTGCGGTGCCTGTGTGGACGCTCAGTCCTGTTTTTTCGTGTTATTTTCCGTCTCTTTTGTGTCGCTGTTCGAGTGCATGGGGTGATTGGTCATTATAATTAAATAATGGCATCAGTAGTGCGGTGCCTGTGTGGACGCTCAGTCCTGTTTTTTCGTGTTATTTTCCGTCTCTTTATGTCGCTGTTCGAGTGCATGGGGTGATTGGTCATTATAATTAAATAATGGCATCAGTAGTGCGGTGCCTGTGTGGACGCTCAGTCCTGTTTTTTCGTGTTATTTTCCGTCTCTTTTGTGTCGCTGTTCGAGTGCATGGGGTGATTGGTCATTATAATTAAATAATGGCATCAGTAGTGCGGTGCCTGTGTGGACGCTCAGTCCTGTTTTTTCGTGTTATTTTCCGTCTCTTTTATGTCGCTGTTCGAGTGCATGGGGTGATTGGTCATTATAATTAAATAATGGCATCAGTAGTGCGGTGCCTGTGTGGACGCTCAGTCCTGTTTTTTCGTGTTATTTTCCGTCTCTTTTGTGTCGCTGTTCGAGTGCATGGGGTGATTGGTCATTATAATTAAATAATGGCATCAGTAGTGCGGTGCCTGTGTGGACGCTCAGTCCTGTTTTTTCGTGTTATTTTCCGTCTCTTTTATGTCGCTGTTCGAGTGCATGGGGTGATTGGTCATTATAATTAAATAATGGCATCAGTAGTGCGGTGCCTGTGTGGACGCTCAGTCCTGTTTTTTCGTGTTATTTTCCGTCTCTTTTGTGTCGCTGTTCGAGTGCATGGGGTGATTGGTCATTATAATTAAATAATGGCATCAGTAGTGCGGTGCCTGTGTGGACGCTCAGTCCTGTTTTTTCGTGTTATTTTCCGTCTCTTTTATGTCGCTGTTCGAGTGCATGGGGTGATTGGTCATTATAATTAAATAATGGCATCAGTAGTGCGGTGCCTGTGTGGACGCTCAGTCCTGTTTTTTCGTGTTATTTTCCGTCTCTTTTATGTCGCTGTTCGAGTGCATGGGGTGATTGGTCATTATAATTAAATAATGGCATCAGTAGTGCGGTGCCTGTGTGGACGCTCAGTCCTGTTTTTTCGTGTTATTTTCCGTCTCTTTTATGTCGCTGTTCGAGTGCATGGGGTGATTGGTCATTATAATTAAATAATGGCATCAGTAGTGCGGTGCCTGTGTGGACGCTCAGTCCTGTTTTTTCGTGTTATTTTCCGTCTCTTTTGTGTCGCTGTTCGAGTGCATGGGGTGATTGGTCATTATAATTAAATAATGGCATCAGTAGTGCGGTGCCTGTGTGGACGCTCAGTCCTGTTTTTTCGTGTTATTTTCCGTCTCTTTATGTCGCTGTTCGAGTGCATGGGGTGATTGGTCATTATAATTAAATAATGGCATCAGTAGTGCGGTGCCTGTGTGGACGCTCAGTCCTGTTTTTTCGTGTTATTTTCCGTCTCTTTTGTGTCGCTGTTCGAGTGCATGGGGTGATTGGTCATTATAATTAAATAATGGCATCAGTAGTGCGGTGCCTGTGTGGACGCTCAGTCCTGTTTTTTCGTGTTATTTTCCGTCTCTTTTATGTCGCTGTTCGAGTGCATGGGGTGATTGGTCATTATAATTAAATAATGGCATCAGTAGTGCGGTGCCTGTGTGGACGCTCAGTCCTGTTTTTCGTGTTATTTTCCGTCTCTTTTGTGTCGCTGTTCGAGTGCATGGGGTGATTGGTCATTATAATTAAATAATGGCATCAGTAGTGCGGTGCCTGTGTGGACGCTCAGTCCTGTTTTTTCGTGTTATTTTCCGTCTCTTTTATGTCGCTGTTCGAGTGCATGGGGTGATTGGTCATTATAATTAAATAATGGCATCAGTAGTGCGGTGCCTGTGTGGACGCTCAGTCCTGTTTTTTCGTGTTATTTTCCGTCTCTTTGTGTCGCTGTTCGAGTGCATGGGGTGATTGGTCATTATAATTAAATAATGGCATCAGTAGTGCGGTGCCTGTGTGGACGCTCAGTCCTGTTTTTCGTGTTATTTTCCGTCTCTTTTGTGTCGCTGTTCGAGTGCATGGGGTGATTGGTCATTATAATTAAATAATGGCATCAGTAGTGCGGTGCCTGTGTGGACGCTCAGTCCTGTTTTTTCGTGTTATTTTCCGTCTCTTTTATGTCGCTGTTCGAGTGCATGGGGTGATTGGTCATTATAATTAAATAATGGCATCAGTAGTGCGGTGCCTGTGTGGACGCTCAGTCCTGTTTTTTCGTGTTATTTTCCGTCTCTTTTGTGTCGCTGTTCGAGTGCATGGGGTGATTGGTCATTATAATTAAATAATGGCATCAGTAGTGCGGTGCCTGTGTGGACGCTCAGTCCTGTTTTTCGTGTTATTTTCCGTCTCTTTTATGTCGCTGTTCGAGTGCATGGGGTGATTGGTCATTATAATTAAATAATGGCATCAGTAGTGCGGTGCCTGTGTGGACGCTCAGTCCTGTTTTTTCGTGTTATTTTCCGTCTCTTTTGTGTCGCTGTTCGAGTGCATGGGGTGATTGGTCATTATAATTAAATAATGGCATCAGTAGTGCGGTGCCTGTGTGGACGCTCAGTCCTGTTTTTTCGTGTTATTTTCCGTCTCTTTTGTGTCGCTGTTCGAGTGCATGGGGTGATTGGTCATTATAATTAAATAATGGCATCAGTAGTGCGGTGCCTGTGTGGACGCTCAGTCCTGTTTTTTCGTGTTATTTTCCGTCTCTTTTATGTCGCTGTTCGAGTGCATGGGGTGATTGGTCATTATAATTAAATAATGGCATCAGTAGTGCGGTGCCTGTGTGGACGCTCAGTCCTGTTTTTTCGTGTTATTTTCCGTCTCTTTTATGTCGCTGTTCGAGTGCATGGGGTGATTGGTCATTATAATTAAATAATGGCATCAGTAGTGCGGTGCCTGTGTGGACGCTCAGTCCTGTTTTTTCGTGTTATTTTCCGTCTCTTTTGTGTCGCTGTTCGAGTGCATGGGGTGATTGGTCATTATAATTAAATAATGGCATCAGTAGTGCGGTGCCTGTGTGGACGCTCAGTCCTGTTTTTTCGTGTTATTTTCCGTCTCTTTGTGTCGCTGTTCGAGTGCATGGGGTGATTGGTCATTATAATTAAATAATGGCATCAGTAGTGCGGTGCCTGTGTGGACGCTCAGTCCTGTTTTTTCGTGTTATTTTCCGTCTCTTTTATGTCGCTGTTCGAGTGCATGGGGTGATTGGTCATTATAATTAAATAATGGCATCAGTAGTGCGGTGCCTGTGTGGACGCTCAGTCCTGTTTTTCGTGTTATTTTCCGTCTCTTTTGTGTCGCTGTTCGAGTGCATGGGGTGATTGGTC
Organism: Culex quinquefasciatus; assembly: GCF_015732765.1. Lineage (NCBI taxonomy): Eukaryota > Metazoa > Arthropoda > Insecta > Diptera > Culicidae > Culex > Culex quinquefasciatus. The sequence continues at coordinate 167,007,898 of NC_051863.1, forward strand.
ATTATAATTAAATAATGGCATCAGTAGTGCGGTGCCTGTGTGGACGCTCAGTCCTGTTTTTCGTGTTATTTTCCGTCTCTTTTATGTCGCTGTTCGAGTGCATGGGGTGATTGGTCATTATAATTAAATAATGGCATCAGTAGTGCGGTGCCTGTGTGGACGCTCAGTCCTGTTTTTCGTGTTATTTTCCGTCTCTTTTATGTCGCTGTTCGAGTGCATGGGGTGATTGGTCATTATAATTAAATAATGGCATCAGTAGTGCGGTGCCTGTGTGGACGCTCAGTCCTGTTTTTTCGTGTTATTTTCCGTCTCTTTTGTGTCGCTGTTCGAGTGCATGGGGTGATTGGTCATTATAATTAAATAATGGCATCAGTAGTGCGGTGCCTGTGTGGACGCTCAGTCCTGTTTTTTCGTGTTATTTTCCGTCTCTTTTGTGTCGCTGTTCGAGTGCATGGGGTGATTGGTCATTATAATTAAATAATGGCATCAGTAGTGCGGTGCCTGTGTGGACGCTCAGTCCTGTTTTTTCGTGTTATTTTCCGTCTCTTTTATGTCGCTGTTCGAGTGCATGGGGTGATTGGTCATTATAATTAAATAATGGCATCAGTAGTGCGGTGCCTGTGTGGACGCTCAGTCCTGTTTTTCGTGTTATTTTCCGTCTCTTTTGTGTCGCTGTTCGAGTGCATGGGGTGATTGGTCATTATAATTAAATAATGGCATCAGTAGTGCGGTGCCTGTGTGGACGCTCAGTCCTGTTTTTTCGTGTTATTTTCCGTCTCTTTTATGTCGCTGTTCGAGTGCATGGGGTGATTGGTCATTATAATTAAATAATGGCATCAGTAGTGCGGTGCCTGTGTGGACGCTCAGTCCTGTTTTTTCGTGTTATTTTCCGTCTCTTTTATGTCGCTGTTCGAGTGCATGGGGTGATTGGTCATTATAATTAAATAATGGCATCAGTAGTGCGGTGCCTGTGTGGACGCTCAGTCCTGTTTTTTCGTGTTATTTTCCGTCTCTTTTATGTCGCTGTTCGAGTGCATGGGGTGATTGGTCATTATAATTAAATAATGGCATCAGTAGTGCGGTGCCTGTGTGGACGCTCAGTCCTGTTTTTCGTGTTATTTTCCGTCTCTTTGTGTCGCTGTTCGAGTGCATGGGGTGATTGGTCATTATAATTAAATAATGGCATCAGTAGTGCGGTGCCTGTGTGGACGCTCAGTCCTGTTTTTTCGTGTTATTTTCCGTCTCTTTTATGTCGCTGTTCGAGTGCATGGGGTGATTGGTCATTATAATTAAATAATGGCATCAGTAGTGCGGTGCCTGTGTGGACGCTCAGTCCTGTTTTTCGTGTTATTTTCCGTCTCTTTTGTGTCGCTGTTCGAGTGCATGGGGTGATTGGTCATTATAATTAAATAATGGCATCAGTAGTGCGGTGCCTGTGTGGACGCTCAGTCCTGTTTTTTCGTGTTATTTTCCGTCTCTTTTGTGTCGCTGTTCGAGTGCATGGGGTGATTGGTCATTATAATTAAATAATGGCATCAGTAGTGCGGTGCCTGTGTGGACGCTCAGTCCTGTTTTTCGTGTTATTTTCCGTCTCTTTGTGTCGCTGTTCGAGTGCATGGGGTGATTGGTCATTATAATTAAATAATGGCATCAGTAGTGCGGTGCCTGTGTGGACGCTCAGTCCTGTTTTTTCGTGTTATTTTCCGTCTCTTTTATGTCGCTGTTCGAGTGCATGGGGTGATTGGTCATTATAATTAAATAATGGCATCAGTAGTGGTGCCTGTGTGGACGCTCAGTCCTGTTTTTTCGTGTTATTTTCCGTCTCTTTTGTGTCGCTGTTCGAGTGCATGGGGTGATTGGTCATTATAATTAAATAATGGCATCAGTAGTGCGGTGCCTGTGTGGACGCTCAGTCCTGTTTTTTCGTGTTATTTTCCGTCTCTTTTATGTCGCTGTTCGAGTGCATGGGGTGATTGGTCATTATAATTAAATAATGGCATCAGTAGTGCGGTGCCTGTGTGGACGCTCAGTCCTGTTTTTTCGTGTTATTTTCCGTCTCTTTTATGTCGCTGTTCGAGTGCATGGGGTGATTGGTCATTATAATTAAATAATGGCATCAGTAGTGCGGTGCCTGTGTGGACGCTCAGTCCTGTTTTTCGTGTTATTTTCCGTCTCTTTTGTGTCGCTGTTCGAGTGCATGGGGTGATTGGTCATTATAATTAAATAATGGCATCAGTAGTGCGGTGCCTGTGTGGACGCTCAGTCCTGTTTTTCGTGTTATTTTCCGTCTCTTTTGTGTCGCTGTTCGAGTGCATGGGGTGATTGGTCATTATAATTAAATAATGGCATCAGTAGTGCGGTGCCTGTGTGGACGCTCAGTCCTGTTTTTTCGTGTTATTTTCCGTCTCTTTTATGTCGCTGTTCGAGTGCATGGGGTGATTGGTCATTATAATTAAATAATGGCATCAGTAGTGCGGTGCCTGTGTGGACGCGCAGTCCTGTTTTTCGTGTTATTTTCCATCTCTTTTGTGTCGCTATTTGTGTACATGGGGTGATTGGATTTCTTCTGATTCGTGTTGTTTTCATCTCTTTTGTGTCGCTGTTTGTGTGCATGGGGTGATTGGTCTTCTTCTTCTTCTTTTTTTCTTTATTTTTAGTTCGCGCGTTCGTTGGCCAATGAGTTTTTTTGTTCTCTTTACATAGTTTTCGATAGAAACGATCCGAATTCTTTTTTTTCGAGACAAGCAAGTCGTATTGCTGGATTAAGTCCTTTCTATATCATCGATGATCGGAAGGCACGCCGACGAATATGTTTTAAGGCTTATGATATAAAATCATTTTAATGAATAAAGCCCTTCTTACATCACTGTTGATCGGAAGGCACGCCGACGAAGAATTTCTGGAGGATCGCGGTCGAATTAATACTATATTTAAAATTCTAGATAGCTATCTTTCGGATTCGATTGTGAGTAGCGGGACTTCGCGGTTACTATGCAACGTATTTTTGGAGTCTTTTTATATTTTAAATTTATAAGTCCTTCTTTTATCATCGTTGATAGGAAGGCACGCCGCCGGTTAAGTTCGTTTAAGTTATTGTTTTAATTTCATTACAATCGGTTACGTGGTGTCCTGTTTTCTTTTCGTTTATATTCGTTGATCGTAATAATTTATTCCAACTGGCAGCTTTAGTATTAACTCATCTACTATTTTTGACATTTGCTCGCGTTATCTTAATTGTACCAACAGTAAAAATATACTGATAAATCCAGCCCATAGCACTACCGCTCGGTTGGCACGCGTTCGATTAAAACAAACTTTTTAAATAATCAATTATTTATCTTTCCGCAGCCGGCTGCCTAAGATTTAAAATTTCAACCGATAAACAAAATGCTCATGGTCACATCACTGCCACTCGTGAATCCTGACCTCATACCCATCTACTAACCCCTCAAAACTCATGTGATACTTTGTCGGAGATGCAGTCGATTGGGCGGTCTCTATCACTCAAGTATCGGACTAACATTCCCATCCACTTCCCCGTGACCCTACCACTGGTCGTGGCCGGCGCCGGTATTGATCAGCATGATAGGGGCCTTTGAGAAGTTGCGAAGCGAGGAAAGATAGCACCCACTTATCTTCCACGGCTCGTGGATGTAACTTCTGGAGGTCCTGGTCAATAACGGAGTAGCAACTGCGGGTGGGCACCTATGCTTATGCTTATGCTTATGCTTATGCTTATTGCTTGAATACCAAAACTTGGTATTGTCATGGTTTTAATTTTAGGTATTCCCGCGCCCTTGGAAAATCATATTTTGGTATTCCTGTGGTCTTCCACAAACATGATATTGGTTTGATTTCATGGTTTTTTACCATCTATAACTGGGCAACCAAGAGCACATTTTGGTCGCTGGTATTTGCACAAGTAATACCAAAATTTGCTATTTTCATACCATTTTTAGTGCAGCAGTTGCAGTTAGTGAAAAAAACGTAAATGATCCTTATGGAACAACCAAATCTACTCACCTGATGATTCCATGTTGTTTTTAGTGATATTCTTCACCACACCGAATGCATTTGTCATTGATGAACGGCTGTACTTGAAGTTCTTGAAGCTTCTGAAAAATAACAAGATTGAAAAATAAGTATTATTAAAATGAAACTGGATTGAAATTCACCAAAATTCAATAATCTGTTGATTGACTCGTTTTTAAAAGTATTTGGTTATCCCAACTTAGAAAAATTTCAACGTTTTTGAAAAAAATATTAGTGGGTATATCACAAAAAAAAATTAAATCAGCCTAAACATTATTGGGTTTCAAGTCATTTTAGCGCAAAATTAATTATCTCGTCAAAAATTTAAAAAAAATCCATAGTTTCAGAGAAAATTGATGAAACCTTTCAATACCAAAATAATACCAAAATGTGGCATCCTGACTTAGAAATTTTTCCACAATGTCAAATCATTTCTGTAGGGGGTATATCAAAAATGTTTAAAATCAAGTTTGAAATTTCCGGTTTTTAATGAAAGCATTTGCTTTGAGACCTCGTTTTAGCGCAAAATTAATTATTTTGTCAAAACTGGTCAAAATTTTCCCATAGTTTCAGAGGAAATTGATAAAACACTTTAATACCAAAATGTGCCATCCTGACTTAGAAAATTTTCCACAATTTCAAGTTATTTTTGTAGGGGGTATATCAAAAATGTTTAAAAACAAGTTTGAAATTTCCGGTTTTCAATGAAAGCATTCGCTTTGAGACCTCGTTTTAGCGCAAAATTAATTATTTTGTTAAAATTGGTCAACATTTTCCCATAGTTTCAGAGGAATTTGGTAAAACACTTTAATACCAAAATAATACCAAAATTTGGTGTTCGACCATTGACAAATTCTGCAATTATGCAATATCAAAACAATACCTTAAATTGGTATGATACCACATTTTGCTCTTGCATAATCCTTAAGACAAATTTTTAAGGGTCCAGGAATACCAAAATTTGGTATTGATACCAGAGAAAGGTATTATTACGCATTTCCCTTGTTATTTACCCATGCTCGGATTTACAGATTTTTGATAAAAGGTTCTGTTTTCAAGATATAGCCACCGAAAGTTTGATTTTAGCGAAATATTTGTGGTTTTTCGATTTTTAAAAATAGTAACCAAGAGTGCCCATTTCTAAAAATATTTTTTTTTAATTTTTTTTTTTTTATTTTCTATAAATTGTCAAAGAGACATTGAAAATTGGTCCTCTGGTTGCCGAAAAAATGGTTTAAAAAAAATTATTCAAGACTAACATTTTAAATGGGCGTAATTTTTAATGTTTGACCCTTTCAAAATGTTAGTCTTGATTTAAAAATTTTCAAAATACTTTTTTCGAAAAAATCAGAAAATTTTACGAATGTTTCATGTTTTAACATTGAAAATCGGACCATTAGTTGCTGAGATATCGACATTAGAAAATGGTGGGCTGTTTGGGTGAGACTTAGAAAACATCAATTTTCGTGTTTCTTTTTGTTTAAGCCGCTGTATCTCAGCAACCCGAGGTTCAATCTTCAATGTCTCTTAGACAATTTTATAGCAAATTTTCTGGACTTTAAAAAAAGTAATATTAGAAATGGTCACTCTTGGTCACTATTTTTTTAAATCGAAAAACTGCAAATATTTCTCTAAAATCAAACTTTCGGTGGCTATATCTTGAAAACAGAGCCTTTTATCAAAAAAACTTTAAAGTTCTTTTCGATTGGAAATTCAATTTTACATTAAAAAATACGTTAGATTTGTTTTTGCATGAAACTTTTTTTTCCAAAAATCACTATTTTTTTCAAAAATTCATAACTCGGCGGCAGATTTTTTGACCATATTTCTCTTTGGCTCAAAAGTGGCGGTGTCCCTTAAAACATATCAAAAATCTCGAAAATTAAAAAAATACGAAATTTTAGAAATTTAGTTTTTGTGAAAAAATGTTAATTAAAACAATACCTACAACTTTGCCGAATACTCCAAATTGATCAGAAAATTTATTCAAAAGTTACAGATATTCGAATATTTCCGTACCATTTTTGTATGGACAGCTGCCAAAATTGTATGGAGACTTGTATAGGTGAACCAAAGACAAAAATAGCATCTTTGGTCATAGGGAAGGCCCCTACAAAGTTTGAGTCAAATCAAAAAATACAAAAAAATATTTACGCTTTTTGATGATGCTCAGAAAACTCAGTAGAAATATTTATTGTTAAGGTCTAAACAAAACCTGAATATTCACAGTACATAAAAAAATAATTAGAAAAATCATTCTCAGGGTACAGGTTTTTGAATATTTTCTAATAATTTTCGAATGAAGTACAAACATTATAATTCCTTATATTGTTTGTATACTTAATACCACTCTTCTTATGGTGTGGTAAGATCAAACGTTTCTTTTATCAAAAATTTATAATAACTACCCTGTTTTTGAACCATATTCGATCTTAAAGCTTATCTTCTGTAATGGGAAAAAAGGACCAAACTTTTTGTCGTAAAATCGCGGTAGCTCGTGATGTTTCAAAGCAAATGTCTTATGTTTGAAGATCAGTTTTTTTAATTGTCTGTTCTACAACTTTGTAGAACATTGTTTCACTCTAAAAAACAACCCTGCAAAATTAGGAAAAACATTTTAAAATGAAATTTTTTGTTCTAAATGAAAATATTACGCTTCTGGATTATTTCAGATTCGATAAGTACGTTAAATTTCCCTTAAAATAACATTTTCCAATTTTTTTTACTGTTAAATAACAAAAATTGGAAAAGTTTGAAAATCTTTTTTTTTTCGATGAAAAACGTTTTTTTCTGAATTTTGAGTAAGCCATCAAATCAGGCGTCCAATTTCCCGTAAAAGTCGCTTCGGCACCAAAATTTCTATCAGGCTGCAAATAATTGAAAAACACCTCTTTTTTCGCAAGTTCAAAAATAAAAGGGGTCGTACTGCTCCTCCAACACGAGATATATAAAAAGGACATCTGATTCGTTATCAGGGACGAAATTTACACCTTAAGAAAAAGTTTCACGCAAATCGAAGAGGCGTCGGGGCAACTTTTCCCGATTTCGTGTGAGTTGGTAGAGAATTACCCCCGTATAAAAGTCCTAAAAAAAGTAAGGTCAACAGAAAAGATGCAAAAGTGTTCCGAGTCCGAGCAGTATGTTAATAAAGTTAGATTGTTAACATCAACAGAGGAAGGGTTGAAATAAATTGATTTAAAAGAAGTCTTCTTTTGATGCAAATCCTTATGTAGACAAACCATTAGACATTGAATCAATAAATAAAAATATTGCAAACGTTGTCATAATTTTAAAGAGTTTAAAATAATTGTTAAATATCTGACTCCGGTTGAAATGCTTCGAGTTAAGCCATTATTTGAATTTGTACTTTTATTCAGTAGTTTCTCCCACACATATTAATTCGCATACCCGAGTGAAGTCCACCCATTGTCCACATTCACTAATTCAAAGCGAAAAGCTATTAATTACCAACTGGACAAGCATTTTCCGCTGGACACGTGTGGAACGCTGATTAAATAACCTCTCCAGGTTTAATTTCAAAAGAGGACAATAAGAGAGCAAGTTGAAACAAAAAAAAACCTCGAAAATCATCGAAACATCCGCATCCGCACTTCACTCTCGCTCTGTCCGTCATAAAAAGTCTGTCACGCTGATAAAAGGCCACCTTCAGGAAAAGCTCTTCTACCGGAGGAACAAAAAAGACTCCCGGAAAACCCGGGGTTGACACGGGAATAAATTGTCATAACCTCGGAAAATGGTTGACGTTAAATGGACGATTTCGTTTTATTTTCCGGCCGTTGAAGTCCCGACCACGGGAATGACGCGGAAGGGGGAAAGGGACACGCATTTTGTTGTATTTTTTTAAGCAATGACCTTTCTGACAGAGTTGTGAAAATCACTGATCGGTTGCTTATTATGCAAAGAAATTTTATTTTTGTACAGAAACTTGATTCGTAGAGTTAGTTTTGAGTGACACTACATAAAAAAACAAGTTGTGATCAATACGAAAATAAAAGTAATATTTCCCATCACTGCTCTACGGAAGAGGCAGGACAACTGGAACCCATGGATGTGGGCTCCAGCTTGTAATATATAAAAACGGTATAATAAAATTTCAGCTACAATCATATCAGCTGTCAGTGCGAACTGTATTCAGCGGCCCATTTTCGGACTTTGCCGTCCGATAGGCATTGTGAATAAATTACCTCAAAAAGGACAAAGACTCGTTTTTTTTTGTTTGTTCCGAAAAGTGAGCAACAGTAAAGTACCGATCCAGCTGACACACCCAGAACCAACCGGGGGCCTTCGTGATGGGGCCGGGGACCGTGTCCGTTCGGGCCAATGATGATGATGATGATGGGTGATGATAAAACGTAATAAATTACATATTGTTTTCCTGTGTGCCGCGGAGAAGGATCTCCGGTCTGCGCGCGGGACTACGCGATCCTTATCGCCGGTCACCGGGGGACAAATGGTGGTTTTGAGTTATTGCATTTTTGTGGGATAATGCTGAAGTGTTTCCTTTGTTGTTTGATATGAAATAGATTGAGTAACCCAACTTAGTTATTTTAAATAATTAAAAAAATATCAAATTATTCGCTCTACAGCATTATCTTGGCGTTTTCGATTGCGAGATTCCTACTCGAAACTAAGTGTCCGAAGGCTTGATTGTTGAGGCAATAGCAAACTTTTTTTTACACCTTAGCTTCCAGGATTGAGCTAGCGACGTAACCCTCTAGGTTAGACCGGAGCCAACATTTACTTCCCCGTCCGACGGAAGGCGTGATCAGACAAATCTCGTCCCGAAAAATGCCACCGGGACCTTCTGGAATCGAACCCAGGCCGACTGGGTGAGAGGCAACCACGCTTACCCCTACACCACGGGTCCCGGTATTTAGCATTTTAAGGAGCAGATCTTGAGTGAATCATAAATGGTTTTTTCTTGCTTGTAGCAATACTTCAAGTTTTTAGATTCACACAAAAATATTATTGCTAGTAATCGACCTCCTGGTTAACAATCATTGACAATCATTGATTTTCATAACTGTACAAGAAAGAGGAAAATTAATACCAAAAAGTATCAACAGGCAGGAGTCTATTCTCAACAATTTTTAGAAGGAATTTCCCTTTAAAACAAATGCACATTTTTAACATAAGTTTATATCACAAAAAGTAGAATTCTAGACATCTTTTTGAGCAGAAATGTTTCCGCCGAATAATGATTTCTTTAAGAAATAGAGATTTGTTGAAAAAAATTAAATGCAAGCAAAACTAATCCTTCAATGTTTGGTATAGAACAATGGCTCTGTTTTCATGTAATACCCGCTGTAAGTTTAATGTTGAGAAAAAGTAATAAATCACTCGATTTTAGGAAGTAGCATAAAGCAACTTTTTTTCAATAGGCTCAGTTTTTTTCACATATTTTTTTTATGAATTACTTGTGCGACAAAAGGTCGAAAGACATATGGTCGAATGGACAAAAGTTCTCATGGACGAATGGTCAAAATTACAAAAGGTCGAATATGAAATAATTAATCAATAAATAATAGTTTTTCACAATTTTGGGTATTTGCTTACACACAATACATCTATCTAAACATGTGCATAAACAGTCTGACTTTTATAAATTGCTTGTGTAATTTATTTTCTTGGATTCGATTAGATTAGATTAGATTTGTGTAATTTATTTTTTTATAAACAAATCCAAATTATTCTAGATGAGCAATTCTCTACCAAAACCGGAAATTGATTTTATTTGTATTTTTTTTTTATTTGGCTCAAACTTTGTGGGGGCCTTCCCTATAACCAAATAAGCTATTTTGTGTCATTGGTTCACCCATACAAGTCTCCATACAATTTTGGCAGCTGTCCATACAAAAATGTTACGTAAATATTCAAACAGCTGTAACTTTTGAGTGAATTTTCTGACACCAAGTCTTCGGCAAAGTTTAAATCAAGACTAGCATTTTAAATGGGCGTAATATTCAATGTTTGGCCCTTTTAAAAAGTTAGTCTTTATTTAAAAGTTTTCAAAAAAAAATTTCGAAAAGATCGGAAAATTTCACGAATGTTTTATGTATTAACATTGAAAATCGGACGAATAGTTGCTGAGATATCGTCATTAGAAAATGGTGGGTTATTTTGGTGAGACTTAGAAAACTCCAATTTTCGTGTTTCTTTTTCCTTAAGCGGCTCTATCCAGGTCCAATCTTCAATGTCTCTTAGACAATTGTATAGCAAATTTTCAGAACTTAAAAAAAAAAATTCTAGAAATGGTCACTCATGGTCACTATTTTTAAAAATTGAAAAATTGCAATTATTTCGCTAAAATCAAACATTTGGTGGCTATATCTTGAAAACGGAGTCCTTTGTCAAAAATCTGTAAAGTAGTTTTTGATTGCAAATTCAATTTTGCAATAAAAAGTAATGTCAAACTTGTTTTTGCATGAAACTTTGATTTTTTCCAAAAATCACTATTTTTTTCAAAAAATCATAACTCGGCGGCAGATTTTTTGACCATGATTCTCTATGGCTCAAAAGTTGCTGATTTTTGTCCCCTAAAACATATCAAAAAATCTCGAAATAAAAAAAACGTTTTTTGAGAAATTGATTTTCAGTGAAAAAAAAGTTGATAAAAAAATCTGCAATTTTTTTTCCGTGTACCTATTTTTTCTCAAAAGTCCTCATCAATACCTACAACTTTGCCGAAGACACCAAATCGATCAGAAAATTCACTCAAAAGTTTCAGTTGTTTGAATATTTACATATCATTTTTGCATGGACAGCAGCCAAAATTGTATGGAGACTTGTATGGGTGAACCAATGACGCAAAATAGCTTATTTGGTCATAGGGAAGGCCCCCACAAAGTTTGAGTCAAATAAAAAAATACAAAAAATAAAAATGGTCGAAATCGGCCGATTTCGTAAAGAGTTGCTCAGATGGTTTTTGATTTGTAAGTCTTTCTATTTTTTTAAAATTATGAGCAGTTCTTACAATACAAAAGTTCAACATGTTATGTTTTTATTTACAGTGTTAAAACAACGTTTTCTTGATTGTTGATACATTTTTGCGAGTTTTATTTTTTCATTTTCTTTCAAACATGAAGAGTTCTTAAGAAAAAGTCCGACTTCTTAAATATTCAGAATTTTTTCCTTAATAAAAAACAATCTGTTTTTGGTTGTTATAATATTGTTGTTCCTTTCCTCTAACTATCCCCCACCTATTAGCTTTTTCGAAGGTAATTTTGTAACTTTTTCCTTCAGTAGATTTACTCGATTCATTAAGCACCCGCAAACTCTGTTCCGAACTTTGAATTAATCAGCTGTTGAAAGTTAGTCTTAGGATAGTAACTCCACACAAGTAATGCTTAAACAACGAAATAAAAAAAATGAAATGAAATGAAATAATATTTTTGTTAGTTCTTTCAAGTTTGAAAAATCTTCAAACAAATAGTTCTGCCTCTAAAAATAATCGCATTTTTCCAAACATAAGCAGTTCTAAAAAATACCTTAAAAAGTTGTTTGTTTTAATTTCATTTTTAAAACTACTTATTATTTTTTCTCGTTATACTTTTATGAGTTTTTCTATCCTTTCAAATATGAGCAGTCTGACTACTAAAATATTTGGAGGGTTACATTTCTTACTAAAGAAAGGTATAGGTTTTACTTAATTGCTGGAAAATCTTCCGACCGACATTAAAAAATGATTTTTTCAAGTATACAATTCAAAGCTATTCTTGATGTAAGGAATATTTTTTATAGTTTTTTTTTTCAATCAAAATCATTATTGATATGAAGTTTCAAGTTTATATTTAAAATAAAAAAAAACATACTTTCAAAATAAATCCGAAAAATCAGTTGAAAAAAAAAAAACATTTCTTTTAACTTTAGAAATGGAAATTCAAATGCAATCAGCTAAAATCAACTTTACATGAATTCCTCTGCATTTCAAGCATGTTTGGGTTTATTTCAAAAACCTTTTAGATTTTGGGAAAATATTCGATTACCAGTACCGCAAAAATTATATTTGCTCAATATTTTGTGTTTTCGTCAAATCTTAAATTTTTTGAAAACTTATAATTGCAAAATAACTGAACTAGTGTGAAATGCATTTCACAACACTTTTTTCATTAAAATGTTAAGACTATTGCAAATCGCACCTTTTAGGCATTTACAAAATGTTGTTCGGTTCAAATGGCTCTCAAAATGTAAAACATGATTGTGTAATTATTTCCAATTCCCATTGAAAGTCATCCTCAACAAAAGAGAAAAGAAGTTTATCTTTTCAAAAAGGGTGTAATTTATTTCTTACAATAAAAATATCTATATTTTAAGTAGTAAACTCTTGATTAATTATCTTTTATTAAACCCTTCTATTTATTTTAGAATTATGTCGATATTATTCTTAATTTTTACATCTAAGCATGTTAACATGGACCAACTTTAAACTATCTTCTTAAATCACTCGAGTTAAACCAGCTCGCGCCAAGTCCAGAAGTTCACAACTTTGCACGTTTTCTTGAAATGTTCCCTCGCTTCCCTCCAACATCCACCGGCAAAGAATTACACAGAGCATTTAACTGCACTTTTCACATTTCACGAAACGAGGTTGTTTACCTTTTTCTTGTGTAAATTTGCAATTTTCCAACTAGCACATACACCAAACCGACTCCGGCGGGGTTTTCGCCATTCAGACTTTACTTTATTTATGAACCCCGCACGAGAGAAAGCGCGCAAAATTTGCATTGCAAATCCTGCGAGTGGCAGTGAGCTTTTGCGAGTGTAGAGAAAAAAAAACACACATAAAAAGTGAAACAAAAATATAAACTGAAATCGCAGTGTGCAAGCTGAAAAACCACGCGCTAAGCGAGTGTGAGTGAATGAAGTGAGTTTTTAACCAGAAAAGGAAGTGGAGCTAGTTTGGCACACAGTTTCCATTTGATGCTCTCCATGTCACTTGCACACCCACACATGGGAGACCACTGAGAAGCTCAATGTTGGAGCGGCTTGCTTTGATGCAAATGACGGTGATACACGCCGCATCACACCACACGGAAAGCTCAATGGATGCTGTTCACCAAAGGAGCAGGACTAAGAAGAAGAAGAGAAAAGTTGTATTTTCCGCGATGCCTCTATCCTCCCTCTATGGCTGTTTGTGCGGAAAAATGCTGGTAAAGCGGCGGAAATTCCCACGGCACGGCGGTTGATTACGGAGTATGGTCGCGGTGCTTGTCAGTTGGAAAGTGTGCCACGAGGATGCACTCAAAAAGGGTTTAGCACTTAATTGTATTATTAACTTTATCAGTGACTCAATAATTTAACAAAGTTTATTCACTTTTCATTGTTTTTTAACCTTTTCATTTTTTATGCTAGCTTTTAGCTTTGTAGATGCCCTTTTGACCAAAGAACCTTTTTTACTTCAACTTTGGTTGACATTTATTACGTTACGTTCACTTTTCATACAAGTTTAACAGCTGTCTTGGGAAAAGTTGTAGGTAAATGCAAGGACAATTCTAGACAAATTATTTAACTCTAAAAAACACCCATATGTTTATTTCAAATTCGCCCAAACACATGATTTTGGAAACTTTCCACTTGTAGGATGTTTTTTCAAGGATCAATAAAGTCAAAAAGTCAATAATGTTTGGGTTATGACCAGCCATGCCAGATATTCAGTATCTTTATCTGTATTTAACAGATTTTTAAAGCCCAGAGATCAAAAATATTTGTATATGGAGAATTTAAAAAAATGACGGTTATGAAAATTTGGAACCATACCATTCAAATGTTTTTTCAATTGTGTTTTAAAAATAAATGGCGTTCAAAATTTTTATTTTGAATTCTGTGGTGACTATCAAGTCATAGTTTATCTTGCTAAAATCAGATATACAGTGTTCAAGTTTTATTTTTACGTCAAATTTACCAGCGCTAAGGTTGCTGATAAGGAATATTGCCTTAAATTCGTCAAAACTAGTTTTATTTATAAAAATTTAAGATTCATATTGCATTTTGACTGAATCCGGAGCACGAATAAAAAAAAATCACACTTTAAATGAAATTTGTTCAACATATAACGCTTTTTAGTTTGGATATTTTTTAGTTTTATGTTTCAAAAACATTTGATACATTTATTCTGAAAACTCATCAGAAACAGAAAATGCATTCTATTTTTCGATTCAAAAATAATGTTCATTGGAAAAATTAAGAATTTTGAGATTATTAGAATAATGATATTCATCAAAATTTTATTAGTTGTTGCGTCTTTGAATTACGATTTTTTTTACCCAAACATCTTTAGGTCATCGCTGAAATTATAAAATTATCGCAGTTTTAATGAAAAAGTTTTGTTTTTCTCATTTTCGTGATTTGCCTGTTTTTGCGCGTGGCGCGTCGAAAAACCCAGTTTTTATTTTCAAAAAATCATATCTCGGAAACGTACGGTTTGAATTCGCAAAGTTTTTGATATGTTATGTGAAATTTTCCGAGGAATCCAATTAAAATATTTTCAGACATAGGCTCTTGAATCCAGACACGGTCAAAACGCCATTTTAAGTTTTCATACGACTCAAATGTTAAGCTAGATTTTTAAAATTTCTTACTTTTTTTACCAATTAGCCAAACTAATCGCCATTTTTTTGCGTCTTATACAGCTAAAATCGGATGAAATTTTTGAACCATTCATGCACGATGTAGGTCACCCTAATGGTCAAAAAAAAATACGGGTCTAATTATTTTGGCCTAGGAACCCCCAAAAAAATCGGAGAACTTTTTTTCGGTTTAGGCTCTTTTCAAATGGAATTGCTGTATAATAGAGCAATGCTCTACGAAATCGGCCTTTTTTTTATTTTAAGTTTTGTATTTTTTAATCCGACTGAAACTTTTTTGGTGCCTTCGATATGCCCAAAGAAGCCATTTTGCATCATTAGTTTGTCCATATAATTTTCCATACAAATTTGGCAGCTGGCCATACAAAAATGATGTATGAAAATTCAAAAATCTGTATCTTTTGAAGGAATTTTTTGATCGATTTGGTGTCTTCGGCAAAGTTGTAGGTATGGATATGGACTACACTGAAAAAAATGATACACGGTAAAAAAAAATGATGATTTTTTATTTAACTTTAGGCACTATAACTTGATTTGCAAAAAAACACTATTTTTTTCTATGTTTTAGAGGACATCTAATGCCAACTTTTCAGAAATTTCCAGGTTGTGCAAAAAATCTTTGAGTGAGTTATGAATTTTTGAATCAATACTGATTTTTTCAAAAAATCGAAAAATTGGTCGCAAAAAATGTCAACTTCATTTTTCGATGTAAAATCAAATTAGCAATCAAAAAGTACTTTAGTGAAATTTTGATAAAGTTCACCGTTTCCAAGTTAAATCCATTTTTAGGTGACTTTTTTGAAAATAGTCGCAGTTTTTCTTTTTTTTTAAATTAGTGCACATGTTTGCTCACTTTTGAAATATTTTGAGATATTGCCATGCAAAGGTTTAAAAACAGGAAAATTGATGTTTTCTATGTCCCACCCAAACAACACATCATTTTCTAATGTCGATATCTCAGCAACCAATGGTCCGATTTTCAATGTTAAAATTTGAAACAGTTGTAAAATTTTCCGGCCTTTTCGAAAATAGTAGTTAATGCAACAAGTTGCAAAAAGAGAATTTTTTTAGCACGAGTCGTACATTTATCCAACGAGGTTCACCGAGTTGGATAAATACGAAGAGTGCTGAAAAAATCAAGTTTTGCAACGAGTTCCATACAACATTTTTGAATCTATGACATTTCCCCGAAACCCACATTCCCGAAGAGACATTTCCCCGAATGCCACATCTCCGAAAAGACACTTTCCCGAAATGTCATTTACCCGAAAATCATTTCCCCGAACGATCCATTTCCCCGAACGGCTACATCCCCGAATGGCGACTTCCCCTTAAAACCATTTTCCCGAATGGCCACTTCCCCTAATTTTCCACATCCCTGAAAATCATTTTCCCGAATGACCATAATCCCGAACGGCCATTTCCCCGAACGCCACTTCCCCGAACCCGGTCAGGCGGGTATGGCCGTTGTCCAGAACCGCGCGCGGTCAATAAAGTATCATGTCCACAATAGAGCTTTATGACGTTTCGCGTACGCACACTAGAACGTAGATTACTCTATTGAACGTTCAAAAAATTCCGAGCTTCACTTGAATTTTGAATATTCAAATTGATGTAAGTGCGACAACTGGCCAAAGGGATTTCAGGTCAGAACGTGTTTGACACACGTTCAGGCCCGACTACCGCAAAAATTTGTAATTGTTACTCGGGACCTTGGCAACCAAAATCAGCTGTCGAGCTTAAGTATAGCCCCTAAACTACTTTAAAGTGATTTAGTAATTTTAAATCTAAAATGGCGGTGATGAAATATTCAAAAAATGCTTTTTGTAATTCAATAATCAACTATTTAGATTTGATTAAAAGTGTTGGTCGCAGAACTCGTCCAGCCAAAATTGATAAAGACAAATTAGTTCAGTTAAACAAAATCTAGAACAAACTGAATCCTGCGCATCGAGTCGTCGCATGAAGCTATCGTTGCTGTTCAATCCTTACCACGTAGATACCGTTTTGGAAAATTGTCCTTTGCTGAAAATGGCCGCTACAAAAAAAAATCTTTTTTTTAGGAGAATTTAATATTAACGTCATACTTTTATAAAAAAAATCCCTAAATAACAATTTAGTTTATATGTAGGTCATCATTCGGAAAAAATGATTTTTTGGTGAAGTAACCATTCGGGTATATGTAAATTCGAGAAAACGGCAGTTCGGTAAAATAGCCTTTCAGGTAAATGACATTCGGGGATATGGAATTTTCGGGAAAATGATTTTCGGGGATGTGGAATTTTCGGGAAAATGATTTTCGGGGATGTGGAATTTTCGGGGAAGTGGCACTTTCGGGGAAATGATTTTCGGGGATGTGGAATTTTCGGAGAAATGATTTTCGGGGATATGGGTTTCGGGAAAGTGGGATTCGAGGATAAGGGATAAAACCAACATTTTTTGCAATTCCAAAAAACACACACTGAGTGAAATTTTATGTCAAATTTTCTTGTATTTTGTCAATAAATCGTTTAAATAACAAAAATGTTGAAAAGTGTTACTTTTCGAAACAAGTGCTGTTCTATTCGATTCTATTATTTTTGGTACAGAAAAGTAGGCTATTTCGTCGTTCAAGAATGACAGGAAAAGTAAGTAGTTTCACGACGGAATTGCAAAAAAAAAAATTTCAAAGCTTTTAATCCTAGGCTAACATTTTAAAAGAGCGTAAAATTGAATATTTGGCCCTTTTGTAATGTTAATCTTGGTTCAAAAATTAGAAAATATTTTATTCGAAAAGTTCGGAAAATTTCACTAATGTTTCATATTTTAACATTGAAAATCGGATCATTAGTTGCTGAGATATCGATATTAGAAATTGATGTGTTGTTTGGGTGGGACTTAGAAAACATAAATTTGCCTGTTTTTAAACCTATGCATGACAATATCTCAGCAACTAAGGGTCGTATCAACAAAGTTCAAAAGTGCAAAATACAGAGAATTTTCTCAGCTTATCAAAAAGATTTTTTTCAAAAGTGGGCAAAGATGTGCACTAATTTAAAAAAATGAAAAACTTCAACGATTTTCAAAAAAGTCACCTAAAAATGGATTTAACATAAAAACGGTGCACTATATCAAAATTTTACTGAAGTACTTTTTGATTGCAAATTTGATTTTACATCAAAAAATGAAGTTGAAAAATGTTTGCGACCATTTTTTCGATTTTTTGAAAAAAATCAGTATTTATTCAAAAATTCATAACTCGCTCAAAGATTTTTTGCACAACCTGGAAATTTCTGAAAAGTTTGCATTTGATGTCCTCTAAAACATATAATAAAAATAATAATAGTGTTTTTTTGAAAATCAAGTTTTAGTGACAAAAAGTTATTTAAAAAATCACAATAATACAATAATAATCGAATGACCGAAATCTGATATAACTGCTCAATAAGCTTAAATCTGCTGTTGATATCTAGTTCAATAGTTAGTTCTACGGCCAAGAAATTGACTAGAAACAGAAAAAATGCAGATTGTTTTTTTTTTAATACAGATTCCTAAAAAAACTGCATTTGGCAACGTTGGCTATTAACCAGTAAAGGCAAAAAATATTTGGCTGGAAGCACTTAAAAAACGATAAAAATCTTCATTTTAAGATGCAAAATTGGAATCAAAATCATACATTATTTTACAGAAATGTTGATAAAGTGCACCGCATCCAAAGCAATCCAGCTAAAGATTGATCTTGATTTTTTTTCGCGATGTTTTGTTTTGATAAAATTTAATGACAACATTTTTATTTTCGAAGCGTTCGGAAAACTTTCTATCAATTTGATTAAGATTATTAGATCCCTGGTTGCCAAAATACAGCTACAAAAAGAAAAGTAGCAAGACTAACATTTCAAAGGATTTAGTTTTACATCAAAAATGTTTTTTAAATGTTTTTCTTGAATTTGAAATTTTGAGAATGTTTTTGTTGAAAAAAATATGTTTATTTCATTTATTGAACACCGAAGCATTTGAAAAGATTTTCAGAAATCGATGGATTGATAATTAAATTTATTAAATGAGTTTCAACACAGGTTTTTTTTTTTAAATCTAATTTTCACTTGATTGCACTTCTTTTCCAAATAATGATTTAATGCCAGCTTTAACGACCTACATACATCGAAGTAATTTGCAGCTTGATTCAAAATAGATACTTAGTAAAAAACCAAACTGTGTTGAACATAAAGGTGAATTAATGATTTAAACCATAAAAACAATTTAGGAGATAATATGCCGTATTCCTGGTTGACTTTGAGACAGCTTACAGTTTGAAAATAAAGAAAAAAATACCAAAAGAATTGTTCAACACAACTCCACAAAAAGTATTCAGTGAAATTTAGAAAGTTGATTAAAAATTAGCTATCATTAATTTCATATGGTTGTGAATTGGCGGAGAACAACTTGTTTTTTTAATTTTTAACAATTATGGTTGTGCAAAAAAGGTCACATTAAATTTAAAAAATTCCTTCAAAAAAATCGAACCGCAATATATACGATTCTTTAATCATACAAGTTGTTCCAGTAGAAATACATCGAAATCCTGACAATGTCACCCCGGCCAACAGTTCCCAAAGCTCTCGTACGATAACCGTTCTCCCCATTACAGCCACTGCACTAGTCAACTGATCTCGCAGGCTCCTCTCAAAGAGGGTAGAAAGTGGTGTTAAGTTTTTAACACGCTCATAAATCTCCATCTTCCGGCTCGGGACGCGAAGCCCGCCTTTGGTTCTCCTCCTTCGAGGTTACGTTACTCCTCGCTGCTCGCGAGGTAATGTTTGCCGGAGAGTTGTTTTTGTTGTTGTTTCCGGATGGGAGGAAAAACTTTTTCCTCCGTCAGACTTAATGCGAATTTTAACTTGTTCGACGATCTTAACGCGTTCGGAAGTGCAACATTAGCGCTTGCAGCAGGCACTTCTCCACACTGGTGGGAATGTAATATGCAAACTATCATTATTTTAATTGAGCGGGGTGATGAAAGTTTGGAAATTTTGGCGCGTCAAGTTTGCTTCCGGAAGCTGGCGCTAATCTACTTTGGAAGCCATTAAAAGTTGCATCCACGGGGTTGTTTGCAGGTGAGCCACGAAAAAAGATAAATAATTTAAAGTTTCCCACACTTGGTTGGAAGAGTTGTAAATTTTGTCAAACAAATTTTCAAACATTTTTTCAATTTTTTTTTTTTGCCACAGCCTAACATCGACAGACGAAAAACATTCCCCGGGTCGTAAAAGCCCCGACATCACGTTCGACATTGGCCACGGCTCCAAGCTGGAGTGGGGCAGGTTTGCAATTTCATGCCAAAAGGTGGCACCACCGTTGGCGTCGAGTGACTTTCGTTTATTTTGTGGGCACGAGCAATTGCCAAATTGCCGGACGTGCCCAGTCTAGTTATGGAGACTGACAAAAAATGTTTGAAAAAAGTGAGAGGACTGTCGAGTAGCACGGACATTTGTTCTAACGAGGTAATTTTGTGGCATTTTATTAATTGCAATGATGAGATTCAGGCAGCTCAAATTAAGATACAGAAATTGTTGTTTTTTATGATTGATTTAAAAAAAATTAATGCAATTTTCTTTTCCTCGCACTCGCATCAATCATCATCTTCTCCGGAGGAGCATTTGTCACACGGCACTAAGCAACGTCAGCGCCGCTGCTGCTGGCTGGCGGCAAGCAAATAATTCGCACCTAGTAGCACTAATTAGGAGGGGGGGTGGGGGGCGATCTGTTCACCAACATCAGCAAACGATATCGCACCTGTGACGCAACAGCGCGTTATTGATCGTTCAGGGTTGAGACGTTTATTGTTTCCGGCCACGGTTTTTATTCGTTCGAGCAACAAAAAAGAAGGAACATTAAACTTTGCCCAAAAGTGTCTTGTTACGGGGATCATAACTCATGTTCTTAAACAATTTGGAAACGATTAGGGATTACCTCGGAGGTGATTATCTAATTATCACCCCCAAACCCCCACCGTTGGGAATATAACAGGAAAAAGCGAACCCTTAACCTTTTTGCTCGGGTGGAAGGGGACAAATATGATGAATGTTTATCCATTTGTCAAATTAGCAGAGTGCCTCAATGTTTGAAACGAATCAATTCGATTTCATATAATTTCACAGCCTAGCATCATTTTTAAAAAGATTTTTTTTATTGTAAACTTGCTTACTTTTACACAAATAAATATTTTATAATTTGTAAAGTGCACAGAAACAACAATTTCGCCCAAAATAAATTTTCCGGTTTGCATTGATTCTCGAAACACTTTGATTAGGAAACCACTGCTGAGCAATTCTCTGCAGTATCGGTTTTTTATTTATTAATTTTTTTAACCGGCTCAAACTTCATTTGTTTTTTTAGTATGCCCAAATTACCCATTTTGCATCATAAGTTTGTCCATACAATTTTTAATACAAATATGGCAGCTGTTCATACAAAAATGATACATAAAAATTCAAAAATCTGGAGCAAAACATTGTCAACTTAATTTTTCGATGTAAAATCGAATTTGCCATCAAAAAGTACTGTAGCAAAATTTTGATAAAGTGCACCGTTTGCAAGTCTTACCCATTTTTGGGTAACTTTCTTGAAAATAGTCGCAGTTATTTTTTTTGCATCAGTGCCCAAGTGAGCAATTTGAAATAATGTTTTTGAGAAGCTGACAAATTTTTCTATATTTTGCTTTTTTGAACATTGTTGCTATGCAAAGATTTATAAACAGGAAAATTTGTGTTTTTTCAAGTCTCACCCAAACAACCCTCCTTCTTTTATTGTCGATATCTCAACAACTAATGATCCGATTTTCAATGTTAAATTATAAAACAATACTTGATGATTTATTGGAAAATTTTACGAATGTTTCCTATATTAACATTGCAAATCGGACCATTACTTGCTGAGATATTGACAATAGAAAAAGGTGTGTTGTTTGGGTGAGACTTAAAAAACATCAATTTTCCTGTTTTTAAGCCTTTGCATGGTAATATCTCTGCAACTAAAAGTAGTATCAACAATTTTCAAAATAGCAAAACATAGGAAAATTTCTCAGCTTTTTAAAAACATTTTTTTAAATGGTCCACTTGAGCACTGATTTAAAAAATAATAATAACTATTTTCAAAAAAGTTGCATAAAAATGGCTTTAAACTTGAAAATTGTTTTTGATATCAAATTTGATTTTACATTGAAAATGAACTGTACAAATTTATGCGACCAATATTTAATTTTTTTAAAATCAGTATTGATTAATAATGTCATAACTCTGTCAAAGATTTTTTGCATATTCTAAAAATATCTAAGAAGTAGCATTTGATGTTACCTTATAACGTATCAGAAAAAAGAAAATTAAAATAGGTTTTTTAAGATCAAGTCTTGAGTTTTTTTTTAAAAGGACCAATAAACCAAATTTTCAGTTTTTGCTTTTTGGGTGTTTTTCAATACCCCTGACTCAAGGCGGTTCTAAAAACACCCAAAAAGCAAAAACTAGAAATTTGGTTTATTGGACCTTTTCAAAAAAAAAAAAAAACTCCAGAAGTATTAATGACAAAAAGTTAAATTGAAAATCGCAAAAAAATTCAACCATGTATCATTGTTTTCAGTGAAGTCCTTATCCATACCTAGAACTTTGCCAAAAACACTAAATCGTTCAAAAAATTCATTCGAAGATACAGATTTTCGATTTTTCATTTATCATTTTTGTATGGACAAAAATTTGTATGGAACATTATGGAATCATTCCGAAAACACCAAAAAAGTTTCAGCCGGATTCAAAAATACAAAAAAAAAATCTGATGATTGAAATCACAGAAAAAGAGGAGTTTCGACTTTACCCTTTTAGGCCAAATTTCCAAAATTAGCTTTTAAATTTTAAATTCCAGAAAAATGAGTTTGACGTTTTTGGAACAGATAGATAAAATTTAATTCTTCTTGTATAAATAATTAAGCAAACAAATATATATACTTTAAATATTCCACCTTCTTTGCAAAAAAAATAGTTTAATCCTTGAATTTTATTTCTAATTTTCAAGTTTGAGAGAGCATTTAAAAAAATTCAATGATGATGATCTTATGTTTTTTTCTTAAATTTTTCCTATTTTATTTTCAATTAACTTATTAATTCTATCGTTTGGCTTCCTCTTCGAGGAATGCTATTTAAATCACCTGAAAATTGTCCAAGAATTGTCACTTCGTTTTTTCATTAATGGCTGAACGGATTTGAACACTATTAGTTGCATCCGATCTCTCTTAGCTGCTAGTATATTTCTATTGGAAATCTTTCCCGAAGTCCTTTCCTATCAAAATATATTAACGAAAAACGATTTGAAAAACCTTAATCTGAAAAACAAAAAAGGGTATTTTTTTTAAATAACTTCATTTTTGCCTAACTAGGTAGTCTGGACCGTCCTCCATCCCTGGCCGAAACGGGACATAAATCCATTGGAATTTGCCAAAGTTGCAGCCACTTTGTGAAAAAGTATAAATTTGATTAGTTTTCAATTGAAGAATTTAAAATATGTATGCTTAAAATATTGGTTTTAAATGAAATGAAAAAAAAAAATAAAATACAATCGATTGTTGACATAGTATTTGCTTATTTCATCTTATTTAATTTATATTTGCACTATTTATTAAACCTTTTTTTGATTTATTTGAAGCCTTGGAATCACAGATTAGAAAAATTCGTAGCTCAACGGGTTTGTTTTGGAAGGTTTTATAGATATTTTGTTCGTTTTTCACAGTACCATGTAGCTGTGAAAACGTAAATATCATTAATGGATACTTTTTGCCTAAAATAAAAACAATCCTTTAAATTTAGTTTTTAGAATTTCAATATCAATTTCAATATTTTTGCCTTCCTCTCTTGAGGTAAGGCTATCCTGCTCTGAAAATGAACTTTTTATTAAAAGCTCCTAGACCCACCTTCATGTATACCTATTAGAGTGTAACAAAAATGACTTTTTTGCGGGCATTCAGGGGTTTGTTCCGGTGGGCCTACTGAGCTCAAATCCAAAATATGATCTTGATTGGACGTAACAGGAGCTGGCGCTCCGCCCTTCAACTTTAAATGGGATTTAACCCTTAAAAAAGATTTTTTTCAAAAATGTCACTTTTTGAGGCATTTTGGCCACTGAAGCGTTTATTTTCAACATCATTGGCGTGTTGGCCAGATCCTTACGCATCTTTTGGTATGTATAACATTGAAATTTGGAGCACCCTGGAGCTCGGTACAGGCCTTCAATGTTAGGCATTTTTTCGAAAAATCGGCCCCGGCAAAATCAAATGGCGTCTAGGGCGTCGCAAGGCGCGACGCATATCTTTTTTGCCGGGACCGCTTTTTCGAAAAAATGCCTAACTTTGAAGGCCTGTACCGAGCTCCAGGGTGCTCCAAATTTCAATGTTATATATACCAAAAGATGCGCAAGGATCTGGCCAACACGCCAATGATGTTGAAAATAAACGCTTCAGTGGCCAAAATGCCTCAAAAAGTGACATTTTTGAAAAAATCTTTTTTTACGGGTGTAATCCCATTTAAAATTGAAGGGCGGAGCGCCAGCTCCTGTTACGTCCAATCAAGCTCATATTTTGGATTTGGGCTCAGTAGGCCCACCGGAACAAACCCCTAAATGCCCGCCAAAAAGTCATTTTTGTTACATCCTACCCGGGCAGACGGTAATAACAAAATTCATGCCATTTCAATAACAAATACTGTTAAAATAACAAAAAATGTTATGGAATATTCTTGCAAAATCCATTTTTGCATAAGAGCCTAATAACAGTTTATGTTATCATAACCAAATTTGTTATTGGTTTGATATTGGTTGATAGTCAAAACAACTTGGGAATAACATTTTTTGTTATGGAAGAATAACTCCAACTGTTATTGGGATGATCGGTTTAGTTGTTAAAATAACAAAAAAGAATAACAAAGATTTGTTCGAAGAATAACGCAAAATG
Source organism: Culex quinquefasciatus (assembly GCF_015732765.1). NCBI lineage: Eukaryota > Metazoa > Arthropoda > Insecta > Diptera > Culicidae > Culex > Culex quinquefasciatus. The sequence continues at coordinate 167,032,501 of NC_051863.1, forward strand.
TTATTAGTCTGTTATTACAATAACAATCCAATAACAAAAAAATCATAACGGCGAATAACAAATCTTGTTATAAATAACATAAAATGTTATTGGCCTAGTATTTTCAAATAACAAAAAATGTTATTCCCACGTTATTTCCGTCTGCTCGGGTAATACCTATCGACTCAGAATCGAAAACTGAACAAATTTCTGTGTGTATGTGTGTGACCAAAATTCTTACTCAGTTTTCTCAGCACTGGCTGAGCAGATTAAGGTCGAACCGGTCGCATTAGACTCGGTTTAGGGTCCCATACATCGCTATTGAATTCTTTGAAGTTTCGATAAGTAGTTCTAAAGTTATGTATAAAAATGTGTTTTCGCAAATATCCGGATCTCACCTAAATGTATGTAAACTATGTCCGGATCTATCAACCGACCCATTGTTGATTAGGTGATTGAAAGACCTTTCCAATGAGTCCAAAGCATTGATGAGCTGGCAACCCTGTCTCAAGTTATGACCACTTCCGTGATTTTTGTGTACTTTTTTATTCTGGATCTAAAAAAATAGATGAAATTTGTGTTCAAATGTGTGTGTGTCATTATGTCACCCTCTGTTTGTAAAGAGTGAGGATAGCACCTACTACGTAGATGGATTAAGTCAGTTTTTTCTCAAAAAATCAAAAAAGTTTTTTCTATATATATATACTTTGAAATATTAAGTGAAAATTAAAGTGCAGTCAACTGTAAACAAATGTCTTTTCCTATTTTCTCTTTGTCATATTTATCGTGAAAACTCATTTTCTGAAAAAAATGATATTGTTTAGTAACTACCCGGGCAGACGGTAATAACAAAATTCATACCATTTCAATAACAAATTCTGTTAAAATAACAAAAAGTGTTATGGAATCTTCCTGAAAAATCCATTTCTGCATAATGGTTTAATAACGGTTTATGTTATCATAACAAAATTTGTTATTGGTCTGATATTGGTTGAAAGCCAAAACAACTTTGGAATAACATTTTTTGTTATGGAAGAATAACTCCAACTGTTATTGGGATGATCGGATTAGTTGTTAAAATAACAAAAATTAATAACAAAGATTTGTTCGAAGAATAACTAAAAATGTTATTAGTCTGTTATTACAATAACATTCCAATAACAAGAAAATCTTAAGGACGAATAACAAATCTTGTTATAAATAACGTAAAATGTTATTGGCCTAGTATTTTCAAATATCAAAAAATGTTATTCCCAAGTTATTTCCGTCTGCTCGGGTATCATTTCATTCAAAAGGTAGAAGCAATGATGTTTCAAACTCGGTTTATTCCAGATTAAAATAGTTTGGCACAAGAATATTGTTTTAACTTTTTAAATGAGGCCTTTTCTAGATTATTTTACAATTAAAAAAAAAAACTGACCAGAGTTCGTGCCAACGGGAACCAGGAAGAAAACTGTTCACTTTCATGGTGCAATGCACTTTAACAGTTGAACAGTTTTCTTCCTGGTTCCCGGTGGCATGATCTCTGTTCACGTTTACGCGAACTCATTTTTTTGGGTGTAGTGTTTTCCTAGTCCCGTGAAATTCCCACGAAAATTGATGATTTGATTTGATGGTCCCCGTGAAATTTGGAAATTTAATGCTTGAAAATCATTTATCTGCGTATAAAAACAACATCAGGGCTGTGGAATCGGAGTCGGCTAAACTTAGAAAGCCGGAGTCGGAGTCGAAATCTTAACGGTTGTTTGATATTAGATTTTTTAGGTTATTTTAGCATTTTCCACGTTCCGTGAAATTTCCGTGAAATTTTGTGTAGGCATCCTTTTTAGCATGAAAAATCAATAAGCCTAGTTATCTGATAAAATTAATTTTTTTATATGGATGTTCATCATTCGTTCGTCTACACAATATTCCATAAAAAATGAACTGTTCAATAAACAATCGATTATTGGATCTCCAGAACGTGCTTCCTATCGATCCGTTTATGAAATTATTAAACAAATTTTCGATATTTTGTTAAGGCATGTAATGTTCGTTTGTATTGAAGAATTAACAAAAAATTTAAGTTGAAAAATATTTATTTATTTTGTTAAATATTAGACGTTTTCAGACGACAAAATAATTAAAAATCTGAATAATAACTCATAGTCTCAACTTTTGAATAAAAATATGTGTTGAAAATGCACTTCAAACTAGTTCAATTATTTAGCTATCGATAGTTTACAAAAATCAGCAAAAAATATATTTTTGTGGAACTGTACATCGACAATTTGCAAAAAGTCTAAGGATTTTTGAAATAAACCTAAACATGCAAGACATTACTCTAGATGCAGGGGAATGCATTTTAAATTGATTACACCTAATTTCACTTAAACTTCCATAGAAATTTTGAAGTTTTAGAAAAAAACTTTAAAATTATTTGTACCAGCTTTATCAGTAAAAAGTTAAAACCAACCATACTGCCAGAGTGGTCAATTTGGCCAGCGGTCACACGATACAAGATTCTCCCGCACTTTGCATTCATTATCAGCCAATTATGATCACAAGATTACGAGAAATTGGAGCCACTCCCCAGCGGCGCTGTGTTGGAATGTAATTTTTCCATCCACCCTCGAGGGGGAAAAAAGAGCATCAAAAATTGAAAATTAACTAAATTGAAAATTTTTGCATCTCTGCTAGGATCACTCATTAAGATCCACCCGGCGTGGAAACCCGACAGGGGCGATGGAAATCAAGGGAAAGGAAAATTTCACGCTGTACTGATTATTACGGGGAATTTTTTTTTTCCGTTCCACTCCGAGAACGACCAACGATGGAAACCAACTTTCCACCTGACGGTCCCTTCCCGAACAGCTGTCAGCTGTCACCGTTGGTTTCGCCCTCACTGCCGGTGGTTGAAGCAGTCAAGCATTACCCGGCGGCGGCGGCAACGTCACCAAAGTTACAAAAGCGAAAAGGATTTCTGATGCTGTTCGTTTTGCTTCTTCACAGGTGGACCGACTGCTCCGGAGTTGGCCGTGCCCAAGTAGTGAGCCGCAGGCGCAACCATCCTCGGGACGGGATTCAAAAGGTGGATAGAATTTTTAATTTTAATTGCTTCTGCAACCAGTTAAACGGAAAATTGAATCCAACGACGAGGGGATGAGCATTTTCTTTGGGAATCCTTTTCTTTTATTTTTTTTCCAGGTGGTGTGACATTTAGATTTAAAAACTTGAAAACTGCAAATATTTAAGTTGAAATGGTAAATTTATGAAAAAAAATATTAGGAAAATAATTTCCCTCATAATAGTTCCCCGAGCAGACGGAAATAACTTGGGAATAACATTTTTTGATACTTAAAAATACTAGGCCGATAACATTTTATGTTAGTTATAACAAGTTTTGTTATTCGTCGTAATGCCCGGGCAGACGGAAATAACTTGAGAATAACATTTTTGGATATTTGAAAATACTAGGCCAAGAACATTTTTTGTTATTTATAACAAGATTTGTTATTTGTCGTTATGAAATTTTTGTTACTGGATTGTTATTGTAATAACAGCGACTAATAACATTTTTAAGTTATCTTCGTTATTATTTTTGTTATTTTTACAGCTAATCCGATCATCCCAATAACAGTTGGAGGTATTCTTCCATAACAAAAAATGTTATTTCAAAGTTTTTTTGGCTTTCAACCAATATCAGACCAATAACAAACTTTGTTATTATAACATAAACTGTTATTAAACTCTTATGCAAAAATGTATTTGACAAGAAGATTCCATAACACTTTCTGTTATTTTTAACATTATTTGTTATTAAAATGGCATGAATTTAGTTATTACCGTATGTTCGGGTCACTTCAAGTTAACAAAGTTCATGAGCATAAAGATGAGAATATTTAAAGAAGAAAAAAAAAAACTGAACTTTATGGGGAAAAAGTGCTCGTTTTCTCGTTAAGGAGACACGTGACGTGACCGAGTGAATAATTGAAGAGAGAGATTTTTTTTTTTGCTTTAAATCAGGCCAAGAATAGTTAAGAGAGCAAAAACCTTCCAATAGAGCCATTCAGGAAGGAAATCAAGCAACACGAGAAAATGGGAGTCAGCACAGTGAGTTATACAATCTTGGAAAGTGGTCAAAATCAGTATTCATATCAATATTTTTCAATGTATCGTTCTAGGAATAGTTAGACTTGACATTTATTTTCAATTTTGATTGCTTATTTGCTTGGCATATTTTTTTTTAAAGTAAATTTTGTATGATACGAACTGTAACATTTTTAAAAATCAAGAAAAATGAATATTATTTTAATCCATTATTAAATCTCTTGCGAAAACGAAGAGAATTACTCAATTATAAGCTCGTTCTGCAAGTTTTCCATGAAGAATCTTATGCACCACTGGAAATAAGTAGCAAGTTGATTAATTAGTACTGCAAACAACCCGCAACGATGAACGTCAATGTTTCATCTAGTATGAAACTAACTTAATTAAAAACTCTCTGCTTAGAGAAAGATCTCCAAGATTTTTTCCCCTCCGGCTAAGTTGACGGACGTCTGGTTAGAAACATTTTCCCCTTTTTTGCATGACCATCAATATCCCAACTGGCAGCCATAAAGATTAAAATTTATTTAAGACTTTTATGTTCCTGTTTTTCCATTTCCACCTTTCAATCTCTGTGCAACGATTTCATTCTTGCCAAATAGATTTACGTCCCGGAATAAATTTTCCCCTTTTGGCTTTTCCCACACAAATAGATCACCTTCCCTTCGGGGGCTAGCAAAAAAATCGTGCCTGCAGTAAAGTGAGAGAACGGAATAGGAATGGAAAACTATAAACTACTTTTGTGAAAAAAATCCATTAAAGGGAGTAAAAAGTGCCGGACGGGGAGGTGTTTTCCATCTCTTATCGCCTTGCTATTTTCAACTCACTAGAAAGGGATAGAATGATTTTTGAAATTCGTAACATAGACGTGGAACGAAATTTTAAAACAATTCAATTTACTTTTAAAGCCTCTTCTATTCCTCACCTTATCTGTGAGCTTTTTCACGACACAAGCCAATAAAGCAAACCTGGTTCATGTTTAAAGTCACTTTCCTCAAATGAATCAAAAATAAAACGATTCCCGCAACTTTCTAGTGTCTGCTTACCTGCCCAACTTGACTCTATTCGCCACCTTGTCTCATGCTAGAGGACACAGTTGACGGGACGGAATGGTTTCGAGATTTACAATTTAGATCACTTTTACCCTTCCGGCTTGGCTAGACTAGACTGCTGGGTGGAAGTTTTTTTTTTTATTTCAGATATGCCAAAATGATTGAAAGTAGAAAACACTTTTTGTGTTGGGTTAATTTACATATTTTGCCATTGCTTGACCAAATCGATATTCACTATCGTTGCAGAATTTTGGCTAATTAAAAATGTTTTTGAATCTCACTTCTTGGTAAACTTTTTATTTTTCATTTTTTAAATATTTTCAAAACCATATAATCGCGTGAGGAGTAAATTTAGCATAATAATTTTATGTTCAATATTTGAAGAATTTACAACTTTTCCATCAAGATAATCCGTCACATTTATATGAAAAAGTGTCAATAAACTCAACACAGGTTTTTGTCATCCTATGAGGCTATAGAATAACTCAAAGCTTCTTAAACTGTTCTTAAACCCAATGAAAAAGAAAAACCTCAAAAGACATTTCAAAAGGGCCAAACAATCATTATCAAGCCCTTTTAAAATGTTAGTCTTGATTCTAAAATTTTCCAAAAATTTAAATTTTTCAACATTAAAACTTGGAAAATAAGTTGCTGAGATATTGGCATTAGAAAATGTAGGAATATTTGGATGAAATTCAAAAAATTAATTTAATTGTTTCTTTTTCATTAATGTATTTCAGCAACCAGGGGTCCAACCTAAATGACAATTATTTTTGAAAATTAAAAAAAAAACATTTTCAGGAATGGACAACAACGTGAAAAAATTACACTTTTCTTTAAAATAATAAAAATTCTGTTGCAAATTTTTTGCCTATAATTCTCAAAATCACATAAGTTGCGGTTTTTGTAAATTTAAGAACATTTAAACAATTCAAAAATAAAAAAATAAGGATTTTTGAAATTTGTATTTTGAGTTAATATAAAATCGGCCAAAAAAATTTCTGTCTGGTTCTTATCAAAACCTACAACTTTGCTGAAATCTGTAAATCGATAAGAATATTCCTTCAAAATTTACAGATTATCGAATATTTACGTACCTTTATTGTACGGACAGATGCCAAAATTGTATAGAGTCTTTTAAAAGTAACCAATGACTCATAATGACAATTTTGGTCTCAGTGAAAGACCCCTCAAAGTTTGAACCAAATCAAAAACTAAATTATAACCAATTCCGGTTTTAATTAAGAATTGCTCAAATGTATGTGTTTGAAATGTTTTTTAACTCTCTACTGCCCAATTTTTTCCGTATTTTTTATTTTTCCTGTGTTTACGTGGTCATTTTGAGCAACTTTTGTTCTACAAAAAACTTTGCTTGTCTTGTTGTAAGTTTTTCATGTTTAATTTTTACATTTTCTGCATTTATCTTGTTTAGTTTATGTTTGTTTTAAGTAGTATTTGGCATATTCTACCACCTTCTATCATAACAATTTGCCTATCTAATTTTGCATATTTTTTCTGTCACTTTCTCAATTTTTCGTTTGTTTTTTTCACATTTTCTGCTATAAAATGGCACCATTATCATTTAAATTGTAATGCAAATGCGAAGAGCCATGTTCTGTGACACTTGAAAAAATACTGCCTTTGTTTTTGGGTAATTCTCTACCAACTCACACGAAATCGGGAAAAGTTGCCCCGACCCCTCTTCGATTTGCGTGAAACTTTGTCCTAAGGGGTAACTTTTGTCCCTGATCACGAATCCGAGGTCCGTTTTTTGATATCTCGTGACGGAGGGCGGTACGACCCCTTCCATTTTTGAACATGCGAAAAGGAGGTGTTTTTCAATAATTTGCAGCCTGAAACGGTGATGAGATAGAAATTTGGTGTCAAAGGGACTTTTATGTAAAATTAGACGCCCGATTTGATGGCGTACTCAGAATTCCGAAAAAACGTATTTTTCATCGAAAAAAACACTAAAAAAGTTTTAAAAATTCTCCCATTTTCCGTTACTCGACTGTAAAAAATTTTGGAACATGTCATTTTATGGGGTATTTAATGTACTTTTCGAATCTACATTGTCCCAGAAGGGTCATTTTTTCATTTAGAACAAAATTTTTCATTTTAAAATTTCGTGTTTTTTCTAACTTTGCAGGGTTATTTTTTAGAGTGTAACAATGTTCTACAAAGTTGTAGAGCAGACAATTACAAAAATTTTGATATATACAGCAATTCCATTTGAAAGAGCCTAAACCAAAAAAGTTCTCCGATCGGGCTCAAAATTTTTGGGCCAAAATAATTAGACCCGTATTTTTTGTTTGGCCATTAGTGGCCTACATCGTGCTAGGTGGTTCAAAAAATGGCTCGTCATTTTCGCAAAAACCACTTTTTCTAAAAATCTCCGCGCCATTTCATCCGATTTTAGCTGTCTTAGACGCAAAGAAAGGTGATGAGTTTGGCTATTTGGGAAAAATAGTAAAGTTCCAAAATCTAGCTTAACTATTGAAAAGTCGTATGAAAACTTAAAATGGCGTTTTGACCGTGTCTGGACCAAAGAGCCTATGTCTGAAAATATTTTATTTCCTCGGAAAATTTCACATAACATATCAAAATTGGCGATGTCGAACCGTACGTTTTGGAGATACGATTTTTGAAAATAAAAACTGCGTTTTCGACGCGCCACGCGCAAAAACGGAAAATGACGAAATCGGCAAAATCAACTTTTTTCACTAAAACTGCGATAACTTTAAAATTTCAGCGATGACCTATACATGTCTGGGTACCAAAATTTTCGTAATTGAGAGACGCAACTTTTGGTACCATAACATCTATAGGTCATCGCTGAAATTTTAAAGTTATCGCAGTTTTAGTGGAAAAAGTTGATTTTTTGCCGATTTCGTCATTTTCCGTTTTTGCGCGTGGCGCGTCGAAAACGCAGTTTTTTTCAAAAATCATATCTCGGAAACGTACGGTTCGACATCGCCAATTTTTTGATATGTTATGTGAAATTTTCCGAGGAATCCGATAAAATATTTTCAGACATAGGCTCTTTGGTCCAGACACGGTCAAAACGCCATTTTAAGTTTTCATACGACTTTTCAATAGTTAAGCTAGATTTTGGAACTTTTACTATTTTTCCCAAATAGCCAAACTCATCACCTTTCTTTGCGTCTAAGACAGCTAAAATCGGATGAAATGGCGCGGAGATATGATTTTTAGAAAAAGTGGTTTTTGCGAAAATGACGAAAATTGCCATTTTTTGAACCACCCTAGCACGATGTAGGCCACCCTAATGGCCAAACAAAAAAATACGGGTCTAATTATTTTGGCCAAGGAACCCCCAGAAAAATTTTGAGCCCGATCGGAGAACTTTTTTTTTGGTTTAGGCTCTTTTCAAATGGAATTGCTGTATAGACATAAGGGGTTTGCTTTTAAACATCACGAGTTATCGCGATTTTACGAAAAAAAGTTTTGAAAAAGTTACTTTTTGCGTTTCTCTTTGTTTCTTCGTCCGTGTCTGTCGCGGATGACCATGAACGGCCATGATCGATGACGACCAACTTTTTCAAAACTTTTTTTCGTAAAATCGCGATAACTCGTGATGTTTATAAGCAAACCCCTTATGTCTATATATCAAAATTTTTGTAATTGTCTGGTCTACAACTTTGTAGAACATTGTTACACTCTAAAAAATAACCCTGCAAAGTTAGAAAAAACACGAAATTTTAAAATGAAAAATTTTGTTCTAAATGAAAAAATGACCCTTCTGGGACAATGCAGATTTGAAAAGTACATTAAATTTCCCATAAAATGACATGTTCCAAAATTTTTTACAGTCGAGTAACGGAAAATGGGAGAATTTTTAAAACTTTTTTAGTGTTTTTTTTCGATGAAAAATACGTTTTTTCGGAATTCTGAGTACGCCATCAAATCGGGCGTCTAATTTTACATAAAAGTCCCTTTGACACCAAATTTCTATCTCATCACCGTTTCAGCACATCCGTGGAACTCTGAACAAATTTCTGCTCAAAAAGTGTGACGAGAAATCAGTTCATTAGTGTTCTACGATAAATTTGTCCTGGATGATTTCTCAGCACACTACGATCTCATAAAAGAAAATGTATACCAGTTAGACTGACATTCGTAGCAACGAATCAAAACAAACAAGCTCATCACGATTTGCACATTTTTATCAACTAAAAATTAAGTGAAAATGTGTTTCCGTTAAACTGGCCATCACACGCAATGTTAAGCTTTTGCGTTTTGCGTCTTCCATAAACAACAATCTTAACAAGAGTACAGATTGAAAGTTAAAAAAACTTGGCCTGGTGACATCAACTAAGACAACAGAAGTTATCACTTGGAGGCACATTTAAAATTGCTTCATTGAACCACTTGTTTTTAAATAACTACCGTACCTTTCAAGCGTAATGTTTATTTCAGTTCAACTCATGTCAAATCCAACTATCCCCAACCACCGGAAAATAATCCATTCAGATGGCACTTCTCCGGTTCTCGATCATGTGATGTTCACACTAAACATTTTTCATCAGATTTTTTTTTATGGAAATCCGTTTCTTTTAGGACGCAATGTAATATGAACGAAAATGGTTCTTGAAGATGGACGGAAATTTGTAAACATTAGAAAATTGTTTTTTTGCATGGCCAGCTACGTTGTTGTTTTCTTTTATGTGTATAACAGTTTATTCCAGTTTCTATCAGTCAAGGGGTTCTAAAGTTGTGTTTCGAGCTCAGGCTGGAGAAAAAATCGTGCTGTTGATCAACCCCTCGGTTAAATCTATTATAAAATCTGTTATAAAAGTTGGAGCTCTCCACCGCTAGAGGCAGCACTGTATAAATCCCTCTTTTTGAATCTCAAGTTCTACCGATGTGGTTTCAGGCTGCAAATTATTGAAAAACACCTCTTTTTTCGCATGTTCAAAAATGGAAGGGGTCGTACCGCCCCTCCGTCACGAGATATCAAAAAACGGACCTCGGATTCGTGATCAGGGACAAAAGTTACCCCTTAGGACAAAGTTTCACGCAAATCGAAGAGGGGTCGGGGCAACTGCTGTGTGAGTTGGCGGAGAATTACCCTTTTGTATTTTTGTATTTTTGTATTTTTGTATTTTTGTATTTTTGTATTTTTGTATTTTTGTATTTTTGTATTTTTGTATTTTTGTATTTTTGTATTTTTGTATTTTTGTATTTTTGTATTTTTGTATTTTTGTATTTTTGTATTTTTGTATTTTTGTATTTTTGTATTTTTGTATTTTGTATTTTTGTATTTTTGTATTTTGTATTTTGTATTTTTGTATTTTTGTATTTTTGTATTTTTGTATTTTTGTATTTTTGTATTTTTGTATTTTTGTATTTTTGTATTTTTGTATTTTTGTATTTTTGTATTTTTGTATTTTTGTATTTTTGTATTTTTGTATTTTTGTATTTTTCTTGATTTTTTTTCAATAAGTTTTTGAAGATCGATTTAAGTGAAACTCACCTGACACTCGTAGGTGCCGTGGTCCCTCCGCTGCACGAACTTGATCTGCAGCGTCCACGTGTTCGAGCCGGGCGTGTGCAGGATCGCGAACCGCTCGTCGTTGGTGTACATCTGGGCGCCGCTGGACAGGATGTGCCAGTCCCGCCGCCGGATCCACGAGATTTGGTTCTTGAGGCGAGAAAATGGAGAGAGAAAAAAGAAAACAATCACGAATAAATCTCTTCCGTGAGTAATAGGGTTGGCTATCTTTCGTGAGATTAGATCGAAGAAGAAATAAAAAAAAAGGTAAACCCAAGTGATAGAAGAGGAAAAGAGTATCAAAAGTATCAAAGTAACAGGAAACAAAACAATCGCAAATCAGTTTGAGTGATGCAAGGTAATAAATCGTCTATTTCCGGTAAATAAAGTGCGTAATAAAACTGAGTTGACGCGAGCGCTAAGGTACCAGCTTTCGACATGGCGATGGTGATGGGGTATCACTAGTGGCATAAATTTGTCAGTATTAGCAAACCTTAAGGGGTGAGGTGCGTGCAGTAAGTTTTAAAAATCGCCTAAAGGTAAACCTGTTGCATTACATGCTTTCAAAAATCTAAGGGAAAATCGCCGTTGGTTAGGCAATTTGCAGAACGTATTAATGTTTTGCGACATAGCCCCTTAACTTGCAAAAGTAACGTTTCCAGAACTCTGGAACGAGTAGCGAAAGCGAGCATAATATTGATAAGATGAAACAAAAGTTCGCCGGAATGGAAGACTCGGTGATGGATTCGTAGTCATTACTCAAGGGGATCGTGAAGGGCCAAAATCTGGGTCATTCGCCGTCTGTGTGCGCCCTCCGGAAGGGTTGATGCTGGTGATCAAAGATAATGGTAACGTTTCAATCAGTCGACTGTTGTTGTTACAGACAGACAACGAAAAAAAAAATACAGGGAAACAACAAAATCAATTCCCCGGACGGTGAATGGGAAGTTCGTTCTCGCTGAAAGTGGGTGCCATATTTTTCCGGGAATCGTTTATTTTCCACGCTGGAAGCAAAAACGAAAGAAAAATGGGATGATATTTGACGAGCAGCATCAACAACCGACTTTCAACGGCTTTTGATGACGTGTCTATTCAGCTAAGTGAGATTTATGCGATCGTAATTAAGGTGGAATGTTTATTTTCAATTTGCGCGATAAGAATAGAGTTTTCCGGCTAATTTGTTTTCTCTTCTGCTCTGAAGCAACGCATTGATTTAAAATGATTTTCAAAAATCTACGCTTTTTTCAAGTTTCATCGCACTTTTTCATGGAAAAACATCCAATTAAATCTCAAACCCATTCCGGTTCACAGCCGCTGCCTTAAGATTGACACAAAATACCAACAATCACGTCAAACTGGGAGTTCTGCGAGTAAAAGCTGGTTCAAATCTCATAAACTCCTTCGGCACTCTTCTTGGCTGGTTTCATTTTACGAGCACAATCACAAAGCACCATTTTTCCAAACCCCACAATTACCACCCGCCTCTGCTCAGGGTGCGACTGATTGCCATAATTTCACTGCTCCTCAAAGGTGATGGTGGTGCAGGGGTGAAAATTTATGCCCGTAGCCCGCGGCCCCCTCCCTCGCAACTCAAGCCATTTTAAAAGTTGCATGAAATTGTACAATCTTGTGAATTTTCCACTTTTCCACAAACCGTCTGAAAGGGGGCTTTCCACCAAGAGGCAATTTCTTATGATTCATTCACCCGATGCACTCTCTTTCTGGCTTGCTAATCCACGACGAAAAAGAAGGGTGGGTAAGGGTTGACTGCACCACCCAACCAACGACCACGTGTATGACGACGACGACGGCGGCATCGTTTTTCCGAGGCTCCGGGAACGAAATTGAGTAATCCATATGCCTTTATGGGTATTTACATGAATTAGTAGCCATAAAGTGTATAATTTATAATCTTTTGTCTTTCCGCGCTGTTTCTGCTGGTGCCACGTGGCACTTTGACTGCAGGATTTGTGGGCCCGGGGACAGTAGGAGGAAGTGACTTGAGACCATTTTTTTTTTTAAATTTGTCACAGATTTTGAATTTAAGCTTATTTCCTTACTTAACAATATCGATTCATTGATTTAATTTGATATATAATTAACACATAAAATCCCAAGCTCGACAACAAAGGAATGTTTGCATGGAAATCTCTTAAAAATAATTTAAAATTATTGATAACATTTCTTAAAATAAATAAAAAGTTGGTTAAAATCATACAAAAAAAATCAATAAAAAATTAAAACAACGATGCAACTACAAATGTTTGACTTGTTTTTTCATAAACTGTTTAAAAAATTGTATTGAAATGATAGTCTGATGTTTTTAAATTTTTATTAGAAAAAATTATCAATTATTAAAAAATGTAGTATTTAAAATGCAAATCACGTGTCAAAAATATAATCCAAGATGCTGAAATATTTATATATATATTTTTTTTTTTGATAATTTGTAAAACGCAAATATAGATTTATAAACTTTTAAAAACTTTTCCTCATTTTATATTTTGAACGAAAGATAAAGTTATGTAAATTACATTGATTGAAAACAGCGGAAAATTTCACATATGTTTTATTTTTTAACTTTGAATATCGAAAAATAGTTTCCGAGGTAATGTCAGTTAAAAATTGCAGGCTAATAAGATAACAAATAGAAAAAAAAATAATTAATTTGCTTTTTTGGTTAGGCTGTTTCTCAGAAACAAACTGTTCAATTTTCAAAGTATTTGAGATAAAATTGTATGAAATTTTATCAATGTATCAAATATTATTTTCAGGAAGTATTTTTAAAATACAAAATATCAAAAAATCAAAAATATAAACTCAAAAAAGATAAAAACATAAGAACGACACACTTTATAAAAAAAATGCAAAGTAAATATTGATTGCAATTGATTCGGTTTAACCCTCTACTGCCCAATTTTTTTTTCGAAAATATTTATTTTTCCCGTGTTCAGGAGGTCATTTTGAGCAACTTTTGTTCTACGAAAAACTTTACTTCTCTTGTTTTAAGTTTTTCTTGTTTTATTTTTAGTATTTTAATTTGCATTTATCTTGTTTAGTTTATGTTTGTTTTTGGTAGTATTTGGCCTATTCTACCACCTGATATATGTAATTACATTTTGCCTATCTAATTTTCACGATTTTGCAGTCACTTTTTCTATTTTTTGCATGTTTTTCACATTTTTTGCTATAGAATGGCACTATCATCATTTAAATTGCAAAAAAATGCGTAGAGGCATAGTCTGGGACACTACAAAAATTACTACATACTTCTTTTTGCTGAAAATATAGAAAATGTTACTGAAAAACACAGCCAAAATTGACCCCTAAAAAAATGACATTTTTAAAAACATTGGCAAAGTCACATAAAACAAGTTAAACTTCCAACCCTCATTTTTTCTAAAATTTTAAAAGTTCTGCTTTCCAATGCTTTTTAAAGATCAAAAATCGGTTGGAAATTTGATTTTTGGCGATTTTTTAGATCGAAGCCCGTTTAGAGGCGGGGTTAGGTTGTAGAGGGTTAAGAAAAAAATAAAAATAGGTTCGTTTTTTTCCAATATTTTCAAAAAAAAAACGAAATTTTCTTGTCTTCTACATCTGCTTTTGCACCATCATACACTTTGTCTTAAAATATGTATTTTTTTAATTCTCTAAAACATATCAAAAAAATAAAAAGTCATATTGGAAAATCAACTTTAAGAAATAAAAAAGTTATATTAAAAAAAACATCGCTTGCCGTTTTTTCAATTTTGTTTAATGATATTTTACTACTTTGCCGAAGCCATCAAATCAATCAAAAAATCATTTTCAAAAACACAATAACAAAATGTTTCATACATCCAAACAAATTACTTGTTCTGATGTAGATTGTATAAGAAAATTGCTTAATGTTTAATGTTTAATGTTTAATGTTTAATGATTAATGTTTAATGTTTAATGTTAAATGTTTAATGTTTAATGTTTAATGTTTAATGTTTAATGTTTAATGTTTAATGTTTAATGTTTAATGTTTAATGTTTAATGTTTAATGTTTAATGTTTAATGTTTAATGTTTAATGTTTAATGTTTAATGTTTAATGTTTAATGTTTAATGTTTAATGTTTAATGTTTAATGTTTAATGTTTAATGTTTAATGTTTAATGTTTAATGTTTAATGTTTAATGTTTAATGTTTAATGTTTAATGTTTAATGTTTAATGTTTAATGTTTAATGTTTAATGTTTAATGTTTAATGTTTAATGTTTAATGTTTAATGTTTAATGTTTAATGTTTAATGTTTAATGTTTAATGTTTAATGTTTAATGTTTAATGTTTAATGTTTAATGTTTAATGTTTAATGTTTAATGTTTAATGTTTAATGTTTAATGTTTAATGTTTAATGTTTAATGTTTAATGTTTAATGTTTAATGTTTAATGTTTAATGTTTAATGTTTAATGTTTAATGTTTAATGTTTAATGTTTAATGTTTAATGTTTAATGTTTAATGTTTAATGTTTAATGTTTAATGTTTAATGTTTAATGTTTAATGTTTAATGTTTAATGTTTAATGTTTAATGTTTAATGTTTAATGTTTAATGTTTGATGATTAATGTTTAATGTTTGATGTTTGCTGTTTAATGTTTGATGTTTGATGTTTAATGTTTAATGCTTAATGTTAATTTTTTTTTTGTTTTCCGAAAACAAACTTTTTAGAACGACACAAAACCAAACTCAACCCCATTCAACGGTGAACCAAGTTGCAAAAAAAGTCATTTCCCTCGAGTTCTCGGGCTCCAAATCCAGCCCCAGCAAGTCGTTGTCGTCGCGTTTCGTGTTTTATGAACTGGAAAATGCCTTTCTTCCTGAGAAAGCTTGGGTTTCCTTTGCTCGAAAGGAAATAAACTTCCCACGGGGGGTAGGAGGGGGGAACGGGTTGTGTGGGAAAATGTAGCAAGAAAAAATTGCATTCATTGTGGCCCGTTGCATTGCTACAGTTGGCAATAAAAAGGAAAACATTCTCGCACACATTCATACACACAAACAGACAGGTGAACAATCACACAGGGTGTAGTGCAAACATACCAACATTTTGTACAGCAAATAATGTTGGCACAGAGAGCGAACTGCTTCGATTTATTCTACGAGCTTTTGTGGGGAGAACACACAAACGATTCGACTTCATCATTTATGAACCGTATTAATTCAGGGAAAACAACTGAGGAGAATACTGAGGAACTGTATTGCGATATGGAATGCAGATGTGCAATTATCGTTGCAAAACAAATTTGTTTGTTGTGATTTATTGATTTTTGGAATGTTTTATTGTCAAACTTTTGAGTCATTCCATTAATTTTAAAATCGTATAACTTGGCAAACTTTTCTCCCTCCCTGACAATCCATTCACCTCGAAGGTGCAAAACCGATACCAACCTCGTAAATCACCGTTTTGTGGTGTCACACAAAAATATGAACTTTTCCCAGCAAAATAGTGCTACAACTTTCAGAGCATCTTCCAAGACCACGCGTAACGCGACCCAAAATGGCACTAAAACTGCTCAAACTTTCCTTTCACATTCACTTGACGGGTGAGGAGGTCGTTGTTGGGCTGTGAGGGGGGGGCGGGGGAACTCCAGTGTTGTCTTATCGCAACACCGGGGGCCATTATTTAATCGAGACAGCACCTCCTTTTAGCCGTTAATCCTCGCCCATCGACTCCACCTTCCGAATCCATGGGACTGAGGGACGAACCTAAAACATAAACAAACACCCAACCTGCCAGCCAACACATCGGAGTTTGTATAGTAGCTGCTGTTACTACACCCGTGGGTGTCGTCCTAGTCCCGGGGTTTTATCTTAGTCAACTCTCGTTCTCTTGTGTTTGTGTGTGTGTGTGTTGGCTAGTTGCTGAAGTGAAAAAGTTTTCCCTCTTTCTCTTTGGCTAGGATAATTAATTTTAGATTTGCACTCCCGCAGCAGACAGGTAAGAAGCTTAACTTTTGGGCAGGGGTGTAAAAAAGCTTTTCTCTAAACTCGTAATTCTCGAATGTGGCGATTGATTTTTATTTGTGTTTTGGTTTTTTTAGTACGAGTAATCTACAAGTTCATAACTACGAATTGAAACGTGCAATCAACTGTTTGATTTTAATTTCAAAAAACCTTTAAAATTTCCGAGACCGAGCCACGTAGCCCAGTGGTAACGCTTCCGCCTCGTAAGCGGTAGATCGGGGTTCAAATCCCGGCTCAGACTAACACGACTGGTGATCTTTTCCCTTCTGGAATCGATTGCTTAGTAAAGGGAAGGTAGTGTATCGTCATAAACTGGACCTTTTCAAGAAACCTTAGGAAGACAACCTATGGAATGCTAACATTAAACATAACATGTTAACATTACGTTGATTAATAAACTGTCACTGTATCCGCTTTGTAAAAGCCGGCCCCGATACTCTTCACGGGTGTTCCCCTCAGGAACAGGGAAAGATTCACTTTTAAAATTGCTGCATACACGCTATCAATTCCCGAGCTATAATATAAAATTCAGTTTAATTAAAGATTAGCAAAAAAATATATTTAAAATTACCTTGAAGACATTCATTTTGTTCTTTTGAGATTCAATAACATTTTCCTCATTTCCAATATTTGGAAGGATAATGTCTTCACTTTTTTACATTTTGTAACCTCTACATAATATCATTTCAATCTAGATAAGTTAGTTCGTAAATTGATAAGATGACATAATTGGATTTAAATCATATAATGCAAACTATCCGAATTGGGAAATTTCACCAATTTTAAATTTTTAACTTACAATGACTAGATTACCGTAATCATTTTAATTGCAATTTAAAATTGGATTGTAGTGTATTTAGTAAACAAAATGTCGTAAGTAGTACCGAATTTTATTTTAATCTGAATATTGTCAGATGAATACATGCAGTTTTAACTTATCTATTTATGTTTTTTCTTGCAAATCGGACCGACTAAAGTAGGTTTTTAATATTTTTTTATATAAACGCATGTGTATGGCCTTTACCTCTTCCAACGAAAATAGTCTGAGGGGGCAAACAAATGAAAAAAGGGAGAATTTACACAACATACCATCGTTTCAGGGAAAAAGGTGTTGTAAAATGTATCGACGAGATTTGTTTTGCTTAAAAAATGTAATTAAAATTTAATATAAAAAATCCAGGTATTTTTTAACTAGTTTATTCATGCTTTACATGAATATTAAAATTAACTTGTTTTTAGTTCATTTTCCGTTTTTTCCATTCAATTGTGTTGTTTTTTGTTTGTTTTATTTTTTTTTTAATCTGAACAATTCTTTTACTATATTGTTTGAATTAGATTCTAGAGCAGAAAATGTATGTGTCAAGTTCAAATTTTCAATAACAGAACAAAACAAAGAATTAATCTATTTTGTAAATGTACTGTAAAGCATTAATTACAATTTTATTAAAGCAAATTCGTAAAAAAGCATTGCTATAAAATGAGAGAATTTGGTAAAATACTGAAATACCACATTTTTGGTGAAATTTAAGAAATTTCAGAAATCAATGCTAACAAAACCAAGTTTAACAAATATGCACACCGATTTTTACTAATACTCTTTAGGTTGAACCCAAGGGTACTGATTTTCGGTTCAATGAACAGAAACCACTCACTCATCGCCTATCCATTCGTCGCCTATTCTAACCCGCTAGCATTCATGAGCGAATGAGTCTCGCAAGCAGCCAGCGAGTGGCCCGAACTGTTCACTCAGCGAACAAATACATCGTGAAAATATTTGCCTACTCCATCGCTCGAAGACACTCACACACTACCATGCTCAGCGAAGAGCCACTCTCACAAAATGCCAGCGCGGCAGTCTTTTTGTCTTCACGCCCTCAGTTTGCCATCAATTTGATTTTTTCTTTGTGGAAGTTTCTTTGTATGGTGTCTATAATGTTATGAAATCAAAATAAATGCACAATTTAATTGATAACATTGATTTTAGGCAACCCAAATCAATGAGTATAACGCAGCGCATCAGAGAAAAAATGTTTTCAGTTCAGAGTGATCGGAGACGATCGGCCTGTCTGAACCGTTCGGAGACTGAGCCGATCAGAGAGAGAGAAGAGTAGAAAAGAGAGTGTTCGGGAGCGAATGGTGATAGAGTGACAAACGGTAGGAATTCATCAGGGCAGTATCGCGTCGCCTGCTATTTGTGCTCGCGAATGGAGTGGTTGATTTTGAGCAATCAGGACCCTTGGTTGAACCTAGGGTTAGTTCTAAGATTTGAAAAGAATCGCGAAAAACATTTCTGAAATGGAATTTTATGTCAAACATCCATGTGTTAAGTAAAATCAGCTTTCAACTAGTGCTGAAAAGCTCTGCTTTTCAGCACCCATTAAAGTGAATTAAAAAACTTTTATAGTAGAACTTTTATATAAATTTTATATTCTGTTATTTTTGAGAATTAAAGGTAACGTAAGTTGTTTCAGGACAGAACTGCAAAAATATTCTTTTCACTGAATAAAGATGTGGTATTTCATTTATTTGAGTGTGTAAAATTAAATCTGGCACTTTTGAGCTTTTTTCCAAATTTACAGTTTTCGAATCAAAAATTGGAATTACCAGTAGCACTCCGATATTTGGTTTTGAAGGCTTTGTTTATATTTTTTTATTAAAGTGATATTTTTTTCAATGTTAATGGTAGTGAAAACTGAAAAGCAAGCAAAAGACAGCAAATTCATTTTTCTACATTTCTTAAAATCATTTTAGAGCAATATTTAAGTATTCGTTAAAATTCCTTCGAAAAGACGGAAATATTTTTTTTCGCTATTTTGGTTTTCGTGAAAAAACAGATTTATTAAATATGATTTTTAAATGTTCTAGGTTAACTATATGACTACTATTTTATTAAGAAAATAATATTAAAAAGGAAAACTGAAGAATCAAGCTCAATTTATTTAAGATTAATTAAATGATTTTCAAATCTTAGGAGTGGCAACACTGGTTGCGTGGTACGGTCGTCTCTTTCGGTACGCGTTTTTTAATCCGTTTTTTTCTTGTGAAAAAAGTCAAATTAATTCAAGAAAATTAGTTCAATCGATTCGCGTGATCAACAAGACTAGATGAATGATGAAGTTTTCCAAATTTTAATCGAATTTGTGTGTTTTTTCGTGTAGAGAAAAGTTTTTTCTTCGCGACAAGATGGCGTTTTGAGCTTTGCCCTTCTCTGGGAATTTGTACCAGAGTGTGTCAGTATTGGTGTGCAGTGTGGGGAAGAAAAAGTCTCTCGTGTGTTGTGAAAAAATACGAGACCAAACGTGAAAAGAGAAGATTCGCCAAGAATGGCCCAGTGATTGTTTGCAAAGCTTTCGTATGTATTTTTGTAGTTTTGTGAAAAACACCGAAATTTTAAGATGGTTTTCGGCTCTGATATCGAGTAAGAATCTCCCGTTATGTCAGTCGGCGCTCATTTTTTTAGTGTGACATCCGATGGAGGCACGCGTTTGTGTGGAGAGCGTACTCTGGCCCACATACAAGGCAACGAAGAGGTCAAGTGTTTTAATTTTGCCGGTGTTTTGTACTGTTGTGTGTTGGTTTGCGATGACTCGAAGTGTCAAGACGTATGGGACTGCTGCTGTATTGGTGATTGAAGACCACACTAACCAGACCAAACTGTGGAGAAATGTGGGAGGTGAGAAGCTCTGAGAGAGCCGGTGTTTGTCCTGAGAGAGAGAGAGCAGTGAGGGGTGAACCTCTCGGCTTCGGACAGTGCTCGATTCGATGGTGTGGGTGCCGACGAGTTGACGCGTATGCGTCGCGCTGCACATATACACGCACGACGTAGCTGCATCGTGTCCGTGGCGGTCCCGAGATGGAAGTTCGATAGAATGGAATGAGCACACCAACAAGAGCTGGAGAGGTTAGACAAAGGAACCCCAATATGAGGTAGGCTCGTTTATTTTTCAGGGCATAGGTGAGTGTGGTCAGCACTAGTGATCTGATAAGGTGAGTATTAATATTAATATTATTTATATTTTTAAAATCTTTCCAACACCTTTCTTGTGGACCAACCACAAATGAAGTAGTTTTTTTACTTTGTTTCCCCTGTAAAGGTTAGAGAAATTGTGTCCATACCTCTCCATATTAATCATTCTTTTCGTTAAAACCGTTGATGTCAAGTTTGATCAAATATATTGGCTTTTTGTAAACTCACCAGAGAATTGATCATATTGCTTCCAATAATTTTTACACTTTTTATGCTTGATACTTTAAATAGCTTTGAATTGTTTTTTTTTTTTTTTATTGATACTTATCCTTCTTTTTCTCCAACAGTGAGCGAGTTGTGGCGCTATAACTACGGCAAATAGTGTCCTGGGCATTTGTGGAAATACAATGTCCCATCCCAGAGGGTCCCGGAGCACCAAAACTTCTTAGCATGGTGGCTCCCAACGATTAAATGCCTAAACAAACAGGAACGTGAGCGGGGGATCCCCACGTTTCTTCCTCCCCTGTAGATTCAGAACTGTATTGTTGTTTGAACATTCGTGTTCATACTCAATCCAATTCAACGAATCATCTTTGCGATTAACTTTACGCAGTTGGCCTGGCCGCTTCGATGTTTGTGATGTTTCAATGCATTCTAATGCAATGGCGCACTGCAAATGTTGATAATGACAAGAAGATGCTAGGCGTCAATCAACCTAAGGCATTCTCCAGGATGCCCTCGAAAGACTGGCTGCGATAGGGTTAGATTAGATTAGATTAGATTAGATTAAATGATTTTCAAATCTTAGTAATCAGCAATTTTCTGAAATATTTTTGTTTTTTTCTCAGTCTTCCATATTTAATAATAATGATCCCCGAATAAACTGGAATTTACCAGCTTAACTAATCACTTAGCTAAGCTGCTAAATTTATCCGGTTGATTAACATGAGATTTTATAGGTCATTTTAGCATTTTCAAAGCTCCACTATTTTTTTTCACGTGTGAAAAATCACTAAGCCTAGTTATAGCTGATCCGTCCTTTTGATGCTTGGATATGGCCTTGTAAAGATAAAAATTACGCAAAGTAATCGATGATAGAGCAATTCCAGCCCAAAACAGGATTTTTTTAGGTGCTTTTTTCTCGACCCTCTCCGTTTTCAATGAAACTTTGTAGACATGTTATTCTAGGCATCTATAAGCCATTTTTGTGTATATGGAGTCAGTTACGCTCGATAATAACATTTGAGAAGGGCGTAAGTGTTTTAAATATTTTTGTATTTCGTAATCTAAATATTGCTGTATCGCGAAGCCGTTGCATCGTATCAAAAAGTGGTCAAAGACAAACTTGTAGGAAATTTGACGGGCTTTCCGAAAAAAAACACTGAAAGAAAAAAAAACGCTCTACTTTTATGAGATTTTTTGATTTTTAAGTTTAAAAGTCAAATTTGAAGGTGAGCCCACCAAATTTTTTCGTTCAAATTTATTGTGAAAATAGCCTAAGATGTTACAAAAAGACTCACGAAAAATGCAGAATGGAGCAACTCACCTAAAAAAATACATAAATCATTTACTGAAACTGTTTTTTTTAAGTGCTCTTAACGTCAAAATTTTCAAAAACCGA
This sequence comes from Culex quinquefasciatus, assembly GCF_015732765.1. NCBI lineage: Eukaryota > Metazoa > Arthropoda > Insecta > Diptera > Culicidae > Culex > Culex quinquefasciatus. The sequence goes on from NC_051863.1 coordinate 167,054,702, forward strand.
ATACGGGAATCGATTCTCCAGACAATTTTACATAAAAGTGTCCATATTGACCACCCAAGCAGCATTTATTGTCGCCAAGCCTTATTTGCAACTAATTCAAAACAATCTAATATTGCTCAGGCAACATGTACGCAACACTCCTGGTGACAAAAAAAGCGCACGACAACAACGCGATTGGCAACAATAGCCAGATAGTTGTGAACGTGTTGCGGCAATGTTTCCTATGCGATGCTAATATTTGTAGGAGAAATTGATGCTGTTGCAACAATGTAACAAATATGTTGCAATTTTGTTACCATTATGGTGAAATTTTTGGTTGCTTGAAATCAAATGTGCACCCGACATGATTTCAAGCGCAACAAACTTCTAATTAATTTCTCAATAAATATGTTTCCGCTTTGGTTTCGCTACAAAACAAAAATGGATAAGTCTGGAAAAATAAACCAGTCGCATTTTTCGTCGACAACAAACAAAATTGTTTTTCTTCTATGTATAAAAGTTGTATTTCTTTGGCAATTTCAAGTTTACCGAGTAAAATTGCATTCTACTCGTGATTTTTTCATGCGCCTTCAATCTTTATAAAATTTGCTATCTTTTCTGGAGCCAATTTAGTATCAAAATTTACAAAAGTTGGCTGATAAATCTGAAAATCATCTGCGTTTCAATGGAAGTTATGCAGATTGTCAATTCTTTATCAAAACATTATTAAAAATGTGTTTAAATAGCTGAAAATTGATTATTATTTTTTTTTCCTATCTACCATCATGGCGCTTCGTTCACACAGGGGTGTATTCAGGAACCTTCAATAAAATCAGCGGCTATTTTTTTTTTGTTTTTATGCATACTAGGAAGACACACTTTTTTAAATACCCAAATAAATACTTAGGGCCAGGAGGGACCGAATGGCCCGCCTAAGTAAAATGCGCCAACAGTCATAGCAAAATATACAAATGAATTCATTTATTTGTGTGTAGTAGGCTTATGCTTTGGAATGTTCCCTTCAATGTTGTACGCTTGGTTGATGAAATTTAAATGAATGTGTTTTCGAGTACTTTTCCAAGGTGCGGGAAAGAACGGACCACCTTGCGGGGCAGAATGGGCCACCTTAAAACAAGCTATTTCGTCTTATACAATGTTGAAATGCCTTAAGGGACATTTCTAACATAGTTTCCATGAAGTTAGACTACTTTTATAAAATAGTCACTTACCAAAACAAACATTTTTGAGAATAGTGTTAATATGTTGAAATAAGACACTATTTTTAACAAATAAGCATCAAAACAACTTAAAATTCAACTTATGTTGCATTTAACCTGATTTGTGAAGCTATCAGAAGTGAAATAATTTCGTATTCTCTTCCGTTTCCACCGTGAAACCTTATTCAGAATTAAACACAAAAACTATTAAATTGAATAAATGTGATAAGATATCTAAATCATTCACCCTTAGTACGTCCCTGCTTTCTTCTCTTTGAGCAAATTGCCAACCTTCACTTCTGTTGCAACAACGTTTCAGATATGTAGCAACAATGTTAAAGTTAAATATCCAACACCCCAATTTGTGTAACGTTGTGGTAACATAATGGTTACATAAATTTTGCAAACATTAATTTGTCTGAAGAACTGTCAAACGAAATGAAAGTTGTCGTTTTAGTTCAGCGGTTAGATCGTAATTGATGCAGCTGTGTTTTAAGAATAAAATTTAACGTCGACCGAATGAAACTTCTGGATGGCGCATGTTTCTTGGTGGGTGGTTCTCCTCCCCTTTGCGGAAAAAGCAAGGGGTGCGATCGCCGCGGAGTGGGTACCGTCAGCCCTAGGCTGGTTTCGGCTGCCCCTTACCTCACGGAGGATGATGACTTGGGAGGTGGGTCACGTACTGGGGCCACGGCCGGAACAGTGAAAGAGTCTCGCCGAGAAATCCGATGGGCAAGGCTGCCCACCGGCGGGAAACTCAGTGACTCCGGGTAGGCGGCTCGGAACACCCAAGTACGCTTATCGTGTGTGTGTTTCGGAGGTCGTCCTGAAGATCACACAGACTAGATTTGAATAATCCGGGAAATCCTCCTCGTCACAATCAGCAGAATCATTTCGTGAATAGTGAACTCGTTATTTGCTGATGTATCTAATTATCGTTTTAAGTCGATAACAGTGTAGAAAAATCTAGTTGGAAGTTCTTCTTCATGCCCCAATACTTCTGACTGTAAGTCCGTTTGGACAGCATTTATCGTAACTTATTCAATTTATTTAAGCGCTTGCACATTGCCTAATTTATTTACATGTTTTGAGGCTTGCAACAAAAAGACGAATTGCCAAAAAAAAATCCGCTAAAGATATGTTACAATTAGCTTTATCAAGGCAACATTGCTGCAACTAATTCGCAACATTTGCCGCTCATCATGAAGTAAGTTTTTTTTTGTTTCAAAATTGGTACAATAATGTCACCGAAACGTTGCATCAATACACAAAATCAAATTGTTGCCACAGCATACAATGGTAACTATTTCATAAAGAACTATGTATCGATGTAACATTTTCGCAAATTGCAACATTGTTGCTCCCTTGTTGTAACTTAACTGGACTTAGACGTTTTCAACATGTTGCGCGATGCTGCTTGGGCATTGTCCTAAGTCCAATCCTTGTGAAGTTACAGCGGGTTTAAAAATAAAGATGTTGAAAAAATAGGTTTTTTGATGGTTTTTGGCAATTTCTATATGACCGACTTGATTATTCAGTCTCGAAAATATTTTTACCGGAAAGCTCGTCCAATTTCCCATAAGTTTGTCTTTGACCACATTTCAATTGAATGTATGGGCTTACAGATATAAGCTAATTACATTGCTCATAACTGAAAACATAATATTTTTTCAGTGTAGTATGGTTACCTGGATAGTAAATTAGCTTATATCTGTAAGCCCATACATCCAATTGAATTGTGGTCAAAGACAAACTTATGGGAAATTGGACGAGCTTTCCGGTAAAAATATTTTCGAGACTGAAAAATCAAGTCGGTCACATAGAAATTGCCAAAAACCATCAAAAAACCTATTTTTTCGACATTTTTATTTTTAAAACCGCTGTAACTTCACAAGGATTGGATTTAGGACAATGGTCAATATGGACATTTTTATGTAAAATTGTCTGGAGAATCGATTCCCGTATTCGGTTTTATAAAATTTTGATTTTTAGAGCACTTTTCAAAAAACCAGTTTCAGTAAATGATTTTTGTATTTTTTTATGTGAGTTGCTCCATCCTGAATTATTCGTGAGTCTTTTTGTAACATCTTAGGCTATTTTCACAAAAAATTTGAACGAAAAAAAATCGTGGGCTCACCTTCAAATTTCACTTTTAAACTTAAAAATCAAAAAATCTCATAAAAAAGGAGTATTTTTTTCTTTCAGTGTATTTTTTTCGGAAAGCCCGTCAAATTTCCTACAAGTTTGTCTTTGACCACTTTTTGATACGATGCAACGGCTTCGAGATACAGCAATATTTAGATTACGAAATACAAAAATATTTAAAACACTTACGCCCTTCTCAAATGTCATTATCGAGTGTAACTGACTCCATATACACAAGAATGGCTTATATATGCCTAGGATAACATGTCTACAAAGTTTCATTGAAATCGGAGAGGGTCGGGTACAACCGATTCCCTATTTGACATGGAATTGCTCGATATCTATTTTGTAAACTATTGATCCTTATTTCAATGTTAAAAAGTTAAACTAATGTAACATTGGTTGAATCTTTGGAAAATTTTTTTTTCTGAATTTAAAATCACGACTAAGATACATTTCAAATGGAAAAAAATTCAATCCATTTTGAAATGTAGGTCGTGATTTAAAAAATCTGAAAATATTTGTTCAACAGGTAAAGCAATTGTCACACATGTTTCACATTAAAACAAGAAAATAAAATGAGTTGATATTGAGTTGGTATTGCTCCGTGTTCGTTGTTGATCGAAGATCTAGCTGTTTTGGCGCTCCAGAACACACCTTTTGATGCTACCTTCCCTGACAAATGCAGCTTTAGCTGAAAAGCCCCCGGACATGAAAACTGTATTTTCTAATCCCCTGAAGAAGACCGCATATCGCGTCGAAACGTCGGAATAAAGAAAAAACTACAAGTTTTTGAATTTTGTCTCTGACTGCTGAGCCGAAAAACAACCTAATCGTGTAATACAGTCGAGAACAACGCTTCATTAAAATGAATAGTTTCAAAAATATAATAGATGGCAAAATTAGGGCCGATGTATAATCAGTAATCGGTCATCAAACTTTTTACTTATATTTAGCAGTATATTTTACTTTTGAGGGAATAATATTAAATAAGTATAGTCCAGACTTGATTGTCCGAAGCCCCAATTATTCGAAATTTCGATTATCTGAAGTTTGATAAGCCGAAGGTTTATATGGGACTTCAGATTATCGAATAATGAACAACAAATATGTTTTCGTTTTTTTTTTGTTTTTTTAAGTCAACTTATAATGCCTATTCAAATGCTTTTTTCAATATTTCATCACCACCATTTGGGCCGCCATTTTGGATTGGAAAATTCTAAATAACTTTAGCTCGGCAATCAAAAATAAAACATCGAAAAAAATATTTTTCTAATTCGATTATTATTCGAAGTTTTGATTATCCGAAGAGAAAGTTTTACATCCCGGGCAGACGGTAAGAACTAAATTTATACCATTTCAATAACAAATACTGTTAAAATATCTGAAAAAGTTGGAATATTCTTGTAAAATCCATTTTCGCATAAGCGTATAATAACAGTTTACGTTATCATAACAAAATTTGTTATTGGTCTAATATTGGTTGAAAGCCAAAACAACTTGGGAATAACATTTTTTGTTATGGTAGAATACCTCCAACTGTTATTGGGATGATTGGATTAATTGTTAGAATAACAAAAAAAAAATAATAGCAGAGATTTGTTCGAGGAATAACTTGATATGTTATAAGTCAGTTATTACAATAACAATCCAATAACAAAAAAAATATAACGACGAATAACAAATCTTGTTATAAATAGCATAAAATGTTATTCCAAAATTATAACCTCCGGATAATCGAGTTTAGACTGTATGCAATAATTTTTATTTTGTTCCAGATATGATGATATCCCCTGTTTTGTGAAAACTTCAACAAATCGAAAAAATGGCTGGAAAATTATGCAAAACACCAAAAAGGCAAAATATGATGATTGGAGGTTGTATGTGTGAAACTTAAATAAAAACTGAAACCAAGCATAATAAATGCATACAAGAAATTAGTAAATGAATAAAAAAAATAAGCTAAATTAACTTTTGATGGAAAAGTTGAAGTCGAATTCAACTTTACGTTAAGAATTTCTCATGGACTAGCAAATATCCAACACTGGACCAATTCATGCGTCTACTTTCACCATCCTTTTTATGCTATCCACTCAATCGCTCAAAGGCAATTGTGTGACGACAGGTGGAATGAGAGTTGGATCCAGAAATACCTGCCTGAACGGCTTCTAATATGACGTGACGGAGGATGGGAATTCAAGTTGTGTGGGCATTGAGATTATTCTGAGAAGGCTATTAATAAAGAATGTATAAAAATGCGACTATGATTACCCTTGAATGCACTCAAATGTGTGAAATTTAGCATTTCTCGTCGATTTTTTTTTTGCATCCTGACAGATTGACAACATTGTATTCAATTTCTACCTTTCGAAATGCAACAAATTCAGTTCAGCGCCCCCAGTGTTCATTTCCCTACCAGCAATGTGTCAATCCTTCTTTTCATCCCTTGTCAAGCGGACACTGACTGCCGGGGGTGGCAGGGTCCGACATGTGCTTTATCGAAAGCAAATGAAGCATTTACCAGATTGAGCGCAACTCACTCGGAAACGGCTTAACAGTGCCGTCGAACTGGAAAGGGAATAAATTACCCATTCCACACTCGGAACCAATTCAAACTGTGGAGGGACCACTTCTAGGGGACAAACTTTGGGACAAATTGATTGGATTCAGTGTAAAAACACATCGTCAGTGTCGTACCTTCGTCAAATTAAGGACCCTTTCGAATGCTAACCAAGTTGAATTTAAATTTGAACGATTCGTTTTTGAGTACAATTGGTGGGAAAATCACTCAATAAGTGCTGCTGATTGCTTTTTTTTTTTGTTCAAACGGGTCGTTAGCACTCACTTAGACAATTTGTCTGCACGAGGCTAGTCCCCCCCCCCCCTTAACTAAGCACCTGTCCAGCTTAAAGTGACAATCAGAAGGGGCTCGGTTGTCCTTTCAGCAATTCACACGGTTGAAACACAAAGCACCACTTTCATGCCTTGTGAACAGCATAGAAAAAAACAAAGTTGAAAAAAAAACGCTGCTACCCCTCAATGAAACAATCATGAAAGCATGACTAATGTCAACCTCGGAAAATTAGCATTAAAACACACGGAATGACATCTCCCCCCCTCCCTGGCTGGGCTGGCGTGAGGATTGTTGGGGAGGAGTTTGCTCTTCACCCACGTGCTAGAACGGAACATTCTAAACACTGATACTTTAATTCATGTGTGTTGAAATGGCGGCACTGAAAGGCGGTGTTTACAGCTGGGAAATTGTCACCTAGTAATGGGTAAATAGACACTCTGGATTACATCACTTTTAAGTAGTTAAAAATGCGATTGCCCTGATGAATCCTTTGATGAAACATTTCTATTATTTTTATATAGTTAAGGGGTGCCATACATGTAGAAAATCACAAAATTTAATGTTACAGAAAATTTATTAAATCCACTAAAAAGATGATTTTCAATCACTTCTGCAGGTTCCATGAAGATATCAAATGATTAAACTGAGTTAGAGACGATTTGAGGCTCAAAATTTTGCCGTGCACAAAGCGGGCTGTCAAACTTTCTGAGCATTTTTCTCAAAACACCAAGTTGATTTACGGGTGAATTCCCGAAAAAAAATATTCCCTGTTTCCCGGGAAATTTGTAAATTTCCCGGGAATTCCAGAAATTCAAGCGGAAGTATACTATACATTTTCTTAACTTTTGGAACAATTTTTAAAAAAATCCCTAAAAAATAAGTGAAGAAAATCAACATGATTTTTTTTCAAATAAATTTAATGTTTAGTTCATACAGAATTAATCAGATGATCAGAAATGTTGATATCAAGATTTATTCCTGAAGTAACTGAAATTGATCGAATGAACTATTCGATTGTGGTAAGCTTTTTAACTTATAATTGATGTTTATTAATTTAAAAGTATAATAACCCCTTAACGCCAAAGTAAAGTTGAGATTTTTTTCGCCGTGATCAAATGAGATGAATATCAAATTGTTATCGTTAAATATTCAAATAGGTTTATGCATGAAGAATTACTTCAATTCGTTTAATACTTAGTTTTGAAGAAACCATTTGAAGTGAAAGAATTATGGAGGTAGTTAAAGGTAGGTAGTAGGTGCAAAAATGGGTGTTAGAGGGTTGAATAGGAAAAAATGGATTGTAAAATGATGTTAATTAATCGTTGAATTTAAATCATGTTTATTTGCTTTGGAAAAGCATTCAACCGAAGTAAATTATAAACCTGGAAATCATGTGACATAAATAAAAACACCTACTACCAACCTACTTTGTATTTTTTGAGAGGTGCCAAAAATACAGAAAATATTTTTAAATCTTGACATTGAAAACATTGAGTTGTTTGAAGTAAAACAAACAGAAGAAGTTAGATTAGGCAAAAAAAAAATATTAACAAAAGCTTTGCCCTTTTGTTAATGAGCTGAAACCATCATGATCTGTTTAAGAAAAGTAATTTGTCATGAAAAACATAATCACTGCATTTTATTTTTCTTTTTCATTTTAACCTTATGTGCCAAATCACACTCTCTCAATCTGATCACGGAGACAAGTTTAAATAAGTTTTACTGCTTCTCATTAATAAAATACCTGTATACTTTTTTTTATTTATCGTACGATTCATGAAATAAGAAAAAAAATAATCTACATTTTCTTGTTCTTGTATGATTTTTTACATGCAGTCAAGCTTTCAATTGATCTTCAGACTTATTTTAACCATTAAAGGCGTGGTTCTATACAATTTTGTAGCAAAATATTAATCAGAACCAAATTTTCGGGAATATGTTCAAAAGTTTTAGACACTTTAGATAATATTTTTCTTAATATTCATATTTTTAAAGCCGTATTTGTCAGCCACCGTCTAATGGGGCCATCCATAAACCACGTGGGCAATTCAGGGAGGGCTGGGGTGGGCGGTTGTCCTCGCTCCGAACAAAACAGATTTTTTTGTATGAGAAATTGTTCACAAAAAAGGGGAAGGTAGAAATTTTCAAAAAAGTGTCCACGTAGTTTATGGATGGTCGCTAATAAAATGATATTTAAAAAAATCCCGTTAATAAAAAAAATGATATTCTAGTATCACCCTTAACATTCTATTAAAAAATGATAAAAAGATGATAATTTAACAACATTTTTGTTCACCTATTGAACATAACCTAACATATAAGTAAGTTGTTATTTTATAGAAATGTAATTAATCTGAAAAACCATTAATGCTAATTTTTGGATTCAATTCTCCAAAGAACTGCTTTATTCGGTTATAATTTATTACAAAATTTTCGCTACCAAAATGAAAAAGGACACTTTTCAACGGAAAACAAAATCTGAAAACCCATAAATAACATGCTATATGGTTGGTAAAGGAGAACATTTCACCGGGGTTGGTACCCGGAGTCAATAAATTATTTTCAGCAAGAATGCAAATGGCTTTTCAGCAGGTGAGGACAAGTTTAGACAAGTTTTTGCTTTGTTTTCGTGATACAACTGTAGCTATGCATGAAAGTAAGATTTATATGCCATTTCAGGTAGGTGTAAAACGAAGTTTTATGATTTGTATGAATATTTTGCTTGGAATATTTGCAGTTAACTATTCCTCACTCTAAACATCAAGTTACAAAGTGTTCCAACTCGTCAGAAAACCACCCCAAAACGCTACGAGTTTGTATCGCTCAAGTTCCTAATTACATTGCTCTCGTACGAGCATCTCGAGAATCAATTACAATTGCAGATTCCGTCACTCGGAAAACTTTTTCCCCCGAGAGCTGTCGGAGCAGACACATTTCAATTGGCACCGAACTTTTACTTACCGCCAAAGCAACAGAGAGCAGATTACCATGAATGTCATGTTAAGAAGTGGGGAGGGGGGAGGTGTCTGCAAAGTGTCACGGAAATTTAACCAACCTCCTCCCCTCTCACACTATCGCAGGGAGTTGTCATGCTTCACTTCGTCGAAAATTGTGGTAGAAATTATTGTATCACTTAAAACTAGAAGTATCAGCGCCTTCCCATTTCATTCCAGGAAGGAGCAGGGGGAGGCGCAAGGGGTGCTACCGAAGTGTAAATTGTCACTGGTGGCAACCACCACGAATTGTCTGACAGTTTTGTAAGAAGGGGGATTTGGGTGAGGAGAAAACTTTTCAAACTACTGTTGGTTTGTTCGGTACATGTTCTAGTTTCACCATTACGACGTGTCTGGATTTTCGGGGGAAATTTGGCATTGGGAACGATTTGCCAAAAAACACGATCGATGCACTGAAATTGGTTTTGAGTGGAAATTAAATTGGTTTCATTTGGATTGGTTTGAATTTCAAAAAAAAAAAAAGATTTTTTCGGGTGAGATTAAATGTCCTACATTTACATTGTTTTGAGTGCTGAGAAGTGTTATTTTTTAATTCATGTGGTTTTAGAGTTTTTCCTGGAATTTTCACTGGTTGTTTTCTTACTCTCATCAAATTAACGTTGTAACAAAATGTCTGGAGTTACTGGCTTCCTGCAAGAACTGGAATATCTGTTTCTACGTAAGAATTCTTGTCATTTTCGGGCAATAGCCATCCAGCCAAAAAACTTTTTTCGTCTGTTTGAACCCATTCTTGGCTTGCCCATCTTGAAATTTCTTATAGGCAGCTTCATAAAGTGCTTTGAATTTTTTTTTCCGGAATGTTCATAGAAAGTCAGAATCAGTTTCAGACTGACTCATTCTTCTTCATAACAAACTAGTTAAGAATCCACAGAATACTGAGTCATATTCTTGGACGTCAACACAAAGTTTAATTTCATAAAACCTTGTATGGAACTCGGATCAAAACCATTTTTTTCAGCACTCGTCGTATTTATGCCACTCTGTATATTTTGGTTTTGAGTAATTCTCCGCCAACTCACACAGCAGTTGCCCCGACCCCTCTTCGATTTGCGTGAAACTTTGTCCTAAGGGGTAACTTTTGTCCCTGATCTCGAATCCGAGGTCCGTTTTTTGATATCTCGTGACGGAGGGGCGGTACGACCCCTTCCATTTTTGAACATGCGAAAAAAGAGGTGTTTTTCAACAATTTGCAGCCTGAAACGGTGATGAGATAGAAATTTGGTGTCAAAGGGACTTTTATGTAAAATTAGACGCCCGATTTGATGGCGTACTCAGAATTCCGAATAAACGTATTTTTCATCGAAAAAAACATTTAAATTTTTTTAAAAATTCTCCCATTTTCAGTTACTCGACTGTAAAAAATTTTGGAACATGTCATTTTATGGGAAATTTAATGTACTTTTCGAATCTACATTGTCCCAGAAGGGTCATTTTTTCATTTAGAACAAAATTTTTCATTTTAAAATTTCGTGTTTTTCTAACTTTGCAGGGTTATTTTTTAGAGTGTAACAATGTTGTACAAAGTTGTAGAGCAGACAATTACAAAAATTTTGATATGTAGACATAAGGGGTTTGCTTATAAACATCACGAGTTATCGCGATTTTACGAAAAAAAGTTTTGAAAAAGTTACTTTTTGCGTTTCTCTTTGTTTCGTCGTCCGTGTCTGTCGCGGGTGACCATGAATGGCCATGATCGATAACGACCAACTTTTTCAAAAAAAAATTCGTAAAATCGCGATAACTCGTGATGTTTATAAGCAAACCCCTTATGTCTATAAATCAAAATTTTTGTAATTGTCTGCTCTACAACTTTGTAGAACATTGTTACACTCTAAAAAATAACCCTGCAAAGTTAGAAAAAACACGAAATTTTAAAATGAAAATTTTTGTTCTAAATGAAAAAATGACCCTTCTGGTACAATGTAGATTCGAAAAGTACATTAAATTTCCCTTAAAATGACATGTTCCAAAATTGTTTACAGTCGAGTAACGGAAAATGGGAGAATTTAAAAAAAAAAATTAAATGTTTTTTTCGATGAAAAATACGTTTATACGGAATTCTGAGTACGCCATCAAATCGGGCGTCATAAAAGTCCCTTTGACTCCAAATTTCTATCTCATCATTCAATGTACTTTTCGAATCTACATTGATTCAGAAGGGTCATTTTTTCATTTAGAACAAAATTTTTCATTTTAAAATTTCGCGTTTTTTCTAGCTTTGCAGGGTTATTTTTTAGAGTGTAACAATGTTCTACAAAGTTGTAAAGCAGACAATTACAAAAAAAATAAATATGTACACATAAGGGGTTTGCTCATAAACATCACGAGTTGTTGCGATTTTACGAAACAAAGTTCCACGCAAATTGAATAGGGGTCGGCGCAACTGCTGTGTGAGTTGGCGGAGAATTACCCATCTGTGATTTTTTAAACAGTTGAAAACTGTTTTGCAATTGAAAAAAATATTTTATATCTATTTTTTGTAGCATCAAAATTTTTTAAAACTTATAAATATTATGTATACATATTATTCATGTTTTATATTATCAATTTTAATCGAACAAACATACAAAATAACTGTTCAAAGAAGATCAAAATTTATTCCATTCCTGTCAAATGATGCATTTTCAATCAACAATAAACATAATAAAACTATATTTAAAAAAATGAAATAACAAAAAAATATTATGACCACTAACGGACCAAAATCATAATATGTTTGTTTTGAAAATTACGTCGTTTGTGGATATTTATAAAAAAAATATTTTTTTTTATTGAACACAAAGTTTCATTAAATGTTTAGGCTGTTCATTCAAAAGAGTCATGTATTTATTTAAATACAACTGTACCTAAGCTCAAAACTTTTAATTGGTGATAATGGACACTTAAATCTAAACAAGGATAACAGTTAAAAGAAATCTTTTTTTGTTGTTCATTCAAAAGAGTCATGTATATATTTAAATACAACTGTACCTAAGCTCAAAACTTTTAATTGGTAATAATGTACACTTAAATCTAAACAAGGATAACAGTTAAAAGAAATCTTTTTTTGTTGTTCTATGTATTTTGAATTCACCGCAATTTTGAATCCAATGTGATTCAAATAAAATAATTCCATTATAAATAATTTTGTTTTAAATTTTTTATACATCTGAAAAAAAAACCTTTAAAAAATAAAAAAAATAATGTCTAAAACAATAATTTTATCCAAAAAAAAGATATCAGTCAATGTTAAACTGAGGATTGGTTTAGACATTCATGTTTTATATATAACATGTTTCATAAATTATCTATAGGACAGCACCTTTAACTTTTATCTGAAATCAATAAAAAAAATCTGCTAAATAGATGCCGGTGTTTTTTTTAAATATTAGAAATGATTTTCTTTGTCAGTCTTTTCTAAAATATTTAAAATTGCTTTCAAAATAATTGCTCGCTGGGGATTATGCGGATCTGTAAACTGAATTTTTAACAATTTTCCTTTATAAGCCAAATGAATGCTGATATATGAAAAACGAAGTAGACATTATCGCTGTTGGATAAGGACTTCGCCACACTGGGTACCTAAGTGTTCGAGATTATAGCACATATTGACACTTAGAATGTTGAATGCTGTTATATGCTGGATAAAGTTGTTAATTCTATACAATTCTAAACGATTACTAAGTTATCAACTGTTCACCTTTTTCCACAACTAAATCTGAATTTCCGGACCTGAATTAGTTTTTTTCCAATGTTGTTAAAACTATTTTTGAAAAGTCAGCTTTTTCAATTTGTTTTTTACTTTATCGACCGGACAGCTGGTTGCTGAGATGCAGCCTCTTTGAGTTATTTTTTTTTTTGTTAAAAGTGGGTATTTAGTTGTTAATGTCATCTAATAAGCTTTCATTTTTCATCTCGTGATATCTCAAAAATAGTAAAATTTTCAGTTATATTAAAAAAACAAAATGCTCAAATTCAAAATCAAGCTCAATAACTTAAATGTCAAAAATAAGTAATTTAACACTTATTAGTTGCATTATTGATATAAGACGACCCTTTCAAAACTTTTTTTTAACTGTTTAAAATGGGTCCCAAAAATGCTTTTAACTTGAAAGCGGTGCAATTTATTAAAAAATGTTACTGATTATTTTTGATTGCATATTACATTTTGCATTTAAAGACTACGTGTTAAATTTTGCATGGCATTTTTTTTTATTTCTTTTTGTGGTCTCGAAAATATTTAAAATAGAATATAAAATTTAAAGAAATACAGTCATGCCTCGGTTCAGCACCGCATATGGGGGATGCAAATCGAGGCGTACATAGTATTTTGGCTATAATCCTATGAAAAATCATCCAAACCCTTAAAAAAATATAGTGTTTAAGATTCGGGATAGTGTCAGCTCTCCATTGCAACTATGATTACATGAAAATGTTCACAAAAATAAGTATTTTTCCAGAGTTTCTAAAATACATTTTTTCCTCGAAAAAAAATGTCTGGATCCTTTTTTTTCAATATGGGTTTCAAATTATCGGAATTTTTTCATAAATTTCGAAAACAATAATTTTTTTGAAAACATTCAAATTTTCACAAAACATAGTTTTTTAAAAAATACTCAAAATTTCAGTTTTTTTTTCACGGGTATCAAATGATCGGGATATTTTCTTACATTTCAAAAAATATTAAACAATTTTCTTTAAATACTCAAAATTTTAACAAATCTACGGATTTTGAAAAAATACTCAAAATTTCAGTATTTTTTAATATTGGTATTAAAGATCGGGGGGTAATTCTCCGCCAACTCACACAGCAGTTGCCCCGACCCCTCTTCGATTTGCGTGAAACATTGTCCTAATGGGTAACTTTTGTCCCTGATCACAAATCCGATGTCCGTTTTTTGATATCTCGTGACGGAGGGGCGGTACGACCCCTTCCATTTTTGAACATGTGAAAAAAGAGGTGTTTTTCAACAATTTGCAGCCTGAAACGGTGATGAGATAGAAATTTGGTGTCAAAGGGACTTTTGTGTAAAATTAGACGCCCGATTTGATGGCGTACTCAGAATTCCGAATAAACGTATTTTTCATCGAAAAAAACACTAAAAAAGTTTTAAAAATTCTCCCATTTTCCGTTACTCGACTGTAAAAAAATTTGGAACACGTCATTTTATGGCAAATTTAATGTACTTTTCGAATCTACATTGTCCCAGAAGGGTCATTTTTTCATTTAGAACAAAATTTTTCATTTTAAAATTTCGTGTTTTTTCTAACTTTGCAGGGTTATTTTTTAGAGTGTAACAATGTTCTACAAAGTTCTAGAGCAGACAATTACAAAAATTTTGATATATAGACATAAGGGGTTTGCTTATAAACATCACGAGTTATCGCGATTTTACGAAAAAAAAGTTTTGAAAAAGTTGGTCGTCATCGATCATGGCCATTCATGGTCACCCGCGACAGACACGGACGACGAAACAAAGAGAAACGCAAAAAGTAACTTTTTCAAAACTTTTTTTCGTAAAATCGCGATAACTCGTGATGTTTATAAGCAAACCCCTTATGTCTATAAATCAAAATTTTTGTAATTGTCTGCTCTACAACTTTGTAGAACATTGTTACACTCTAAAAAATAACCTTGCAAAGTTAGAAAAAACACGAAATTTTAAAATGAAAAATTTTGTTCTAAATGAAAAAATTACCCTTCTGGGTCAATGTAGATTCGAAAAGTACATTAAATTTCCCATAAAATAACATGTTCCAAAATTTATTACAGTCGAGTAACGGAAAATGGGAGAATTTTTAAAACTTTTTTAGTGTTTTTTTTCGATGAAAAATACGTTTTTTTTAATTCTGAGTACGCCATCAAATCGGGCGTCTAATTTTACATAAAAGTCCCTTTGACACCAAATTTCTATCTCATCACCGTTTCAGGCTGCAAATTGTTGAAAAACATTTTTTTTTTTCGCATGTTCAAAAATGGAAGGGGTCGTACCGCCCCTCCGTCACTAGATATCAAAAAACGGACCTCGGATTCGTGATCAGGGACAAAAGTTACCCCTTAGGACAAAGTTTCACGCAAATCGATGAGGGGTCGGGGCAACTTTTCCCGATTTCGTGTGAGTTGGTAGAGAATTACCCCGGGATTTTTTCATACATTTCGAATGTTAATTTTTTTATGAAATTTTGAAAAAAATAATTTTAATAATGAACAA
This sequence comes from Culex quinquefasciatus, assembly GCF_015732765.1. Classification (NCBI taxonomy): domain Eukaryota; kingdom Metazoa; phylum Arthropoda; class Insecta; order Diptera; family Culicidae; genus Culex; species Culex quinquefasciatus. Next base: position 167,070,102 of record NC_051863.1, read on the forward strand.
AACTGAAATTTCGAGTATTGGTTGAAATTTATTTGAAAACTTATTTAGTATTTTCAAAAATTTTCAACATTTAAGAAAAAAAAAAACGATGAGTATTTTTTTTTTAAAGCTTAGTTTTCTAGAAATTTTGAGTCTTTTACAAAAATACGTAGTTTTGAGAAAAAATTTAGTACTTTTAAAAAAATGTGTTATTATTTTCAAAATGTATGAAAAAATCCCAATTATTTGATTCTTATATTGTAGAAAACTGAAATTTGGAGTATCTTTTCGAAAATTCGTGGTTTTAAAGTATTTAAAAAAAAAATATTAGTGCTTTCGAAATTTATGAAAAAAACCTGATCATTTGATACCCATTTTTCAATAACAATAATTTTAAGTATTTTTTCGAGTAACATTGCATTTTAAAATACAGGAAAAATAAATTTTATGAAAAGTTTTCGTGTAATTATAACTGCAATGGAGAACTGACATAATCCCGATTCCAAAACACTATAATTTTTTGAAGTTTGAAAGATTTTTCATAGGATTATAGCCAATGTCTCCCATATAGCTAAAATCCCATAAGCTCTGTGCTTCAGTTATGCATTGGGCCGTGCTTTGTCGAAGACATTACATCGATTAGAAAATCCCCTTTCAAGATGCAGATTTAAGAGAAAGTGATTGTAAAAAAATGTCGGTAATAAGGAATGAAACTACAACTGCTCAAATTAATTTGATTAATGATAAAAAAATATAAATATTCGGCATTCGATGGATAATTTTTCATAATTGATCACAATATTCTCCAATTTTTTCCCCTTTTATATAAAATCAATGCCCTTTTCTCGTTCAGTGCACCCCCTCCTTTAAACGATCAAAATAGGAAGCAAACGTATTAGCTAATGGCGTATCGCCCCGTGCTCGGTTGTTACATACTTTCGGAGGTTTATTCAGTACCGAAACTTTGCGCTGCTGCTGCTGCCCTCTTTCTCTACAGCGCTTAAGCTCCCTGTGTGGAAGGAACAGTAAATCAATATTTACAGTTTGCGGATGAGGCCGGGAAACTTTTCCCATCAGAGTGGTGGAAAGGGGCTGGGATGATTTCTTGTTTTCTGTGTGAGTAGTGTTTGCGAAAGAGAATGAAACCTCGTGACTGATGGTTGCAACTCTTTCAGGATGTTCGAAGTGAAGAAGCTTTTAAGCTGCATTTTTAAATTTAATTGCATTACACTTTCTTCTGGAGAGGATGAGATAGAATAAATAAATTTAACTTTTCTCAAACCAAACAGTTGCAAGGTATGAAAATTTGCTGAAAATTGAATTCCATACAATTTTTAGGATAAAGGAGGGAAACAATGATTTGGTCTATTTTTAGAGTCAATTTCGTATTACTCCAAGTCGATTGATTACTTTGAAATATGAAAAAGGAAACTAAAAAAAAATTAACAGAAGAGTTCATTCCTAAATAGAAATAAAAAAACAAAGTGGTAGTGCACAAACACAACAATGCAAAAATCGTCCAAACACCAAACAAACCCAATGAGCACCCACTCTGTCCACGCCGGCCACCTTGCAGACCAGGAACGCGACTCCGCCAAGCTGGACGGTGGTATTGTGGGCCATCACCTGGAAAGACAGAGCGAGAAAAAGAGATGAAAAAAGAGTTAGTCCTGGCCCATTGGTACAAATTAGCACCGTAAAGTAGTTATCAGCGAAACTGTTCAACTTGTCGGGGTGAACCACAATAAAAAAGCAAAGGAGTGGGAAATTGAAATTTTCACTGCGCGCGCCGTGAAAATTCGCAATTTCCCGCAAACTTGCCAGTGACACGTGGAATGTTTCTGGTGGCAGCACTAACAGTGCTTTTCGTTGAATTTGTTACAACTTGTTCCAGACGATAAGCGTTGAATGCTTATTTGTTTTCTTTTTTCAGTTTTAAATTTATTTTTTTCAGATGCAGTAAATCGTTTTTTTTAATTCATTTAATGATTATATCTTAAAGATTCTACATTTATTTTGAATTAATTCAAAATGGCACTTCAGGGTTAAACCCCGGTCATGAATTTCAAAACTGTCACGCGGAAAAGAAGCTCCGGCGAAGAGAGAACACCGGCGGTAGATAAGTGCAGTCAAGAAAAGCTAATTACAGTTTTTCCTCGATTTTCTCCACAATTTTACCGTTTACCACCGTCGTCGGTGGTGACAAAACCGGGAAGGGTGGTTATTGCCCAGTCATGATAAGATGAAAACAACTTAAATGGGTTGCCAGTTGGTGCGAAAGTTAAAGTTTTGTTAGAGTTTTGATATTATCATTTTGTGCAAGTTTAAGATTTCCATCCTTTTCAAACGCGTAGCACAGTCTCAAATTTCGCAATCATTAATCATTCTATTTTAAACCCTCCATAGTTTCCACAAACTTAAGCTATCTGCAATGACCTAGACAGGGAAAACAAAAGTTTTCCTGACACTTTTCTTGCTTCCTCTCCTAAAGCTCCATGTAATGTGTGAACCAGGTGCAGGTTGTTTGCTACGCAAAGCTCCGTAGCCCGGAAAGGAGGTATTATCCAAGAGGATTCTTGGTAAAAACCGCAAAACTGTCAGCCCAGCTGCCGCTTCCTGGCATCTTCTGGAGGATGCTGAGAGCAGTTCAGTTCACAGGGTTGTGATGTTATTGTGTGACTGTCACTCTTGTAAATGTGCACAAAAAACAACGAGTGCACTTGCTGTGACCCATTCGAGCAAGTTGTCTTGAAAAATCGTGGAATCATAAAATCATAAAATCATAAAATCATAAAATCATAAAATCATAAAATCATAAAATCATAAAATCATAAAATCATAAAATCATAAAATCATAAAATCATAAAATCATAAAATCATAAAATCATAAAATCATAAAATCATAAAATCATAAAATCATAAAATCATAAAATCATAAAATCATAAAATCATAAAATCATAAAATCATAAAATCATAAAATCATAAAATCATAAAATCATAAAATCATAAAATCATAAAATCATAAAATCATAAAATCATAAAATCATAAAATCATAAAATCATAAAATCATAAAATCATAAAATCATAAAATCATAAAATCATAAAATCATAAAATCATAAAATCATAAAATCATAAAATCATAAAATCATAAAATCATAAAATCATAAAATCATAAAATCATAAAATCATAAAATCATAAAATCATAAAATCATAAAATCATAAAATCATAAAATCATAAAATCATAAAATCATAAAATCATAAAATCATAAAATCATAAAATCATAAAATCATAAAATCATAAAATCATAAAATCATAAAATCATAAAATCATAAAATCATAAAATCATAAAATCATAAAATCATAAAATCATAAAATCATAAAATCATAAAATCATAAAATCATAAAATCATAAAATCATAAAATCATAAAATCATAAAATCATAAAATCATAAAATCATAAAATCATAAAATCATAAAATCATAAAATCATAAAATCATAAAATCATAAAATCATAAAATCATAAAATCATAAAATCATAAAATCATAAAATCATAAAATCATAAAATCATAAAATCATAAAATCATAAAATCATAAAATCATAAAATCATAAAATCATAAAATCATAAAATCATAAAATCATAAAATCATAAAATCATAAAATCATAAAATCATAAAATCATAAAATCATAAAATCATAAAATCATAAAATCATAAAATCATAAAATCATAAAATCATAAAATCATAAAATCATAAAATCATAAAATCATAAAATCATAAAATCATAAAATCATAAAATCATAAAATCATAAAATCATAAAATCATAAAATCATAAAATCATAAAATCATAAAATCATAAAATCATAAAATCATAAAATCATAAAATCATAAAATCATAAAATCATAAAATCATAAAATCATAAAATCATAAAATCATAAAATCATAAAATCATAAAATCATAAAATCATAAAATCATAAAATCATAAAATCATAAAATCATAAAATCATAAAATCATAAAATCATAAAATCATAAAATCATAAAATCATAAAATCATAAAATCATAAAATCATAAAATCATAAAATCATAAAATCATAAAATCATAAAATCATAAAATCATAAAATCATAAAATCATAAAATCATAAAATCATAAAATCATAAAATCATAAAATCATAAAATCATAAAATCATAAAATCATAAAATCATAAAATCATAAAATCATAAAATCATAAAATCATAAAATCATAAAATCATAAAATCATAAAATCATAAAATCATAAAATCATAAAATCATAAAATCATAAAATCATAAAATCATAAAATCATAAAATCATAAAATCATAAAATCATAAAATCATAAAATCATAAAATCATAAAATCATAAAATCATAAAATCATAAAATCATAAAATCATAAAATCATAAAATCATAAAATCATAAAATCATAAAATCATAAAATCATAAAATCATAAAATCATAAAATCATAAAATCATAAAATCATAAAATCATAAAATCATAAAATCATAAATTAAGAATCAAAGGGTTCATCCTCCAAAACATCTCCATCTCACCCACCCTCAAGAAATCCAAACTTGGCAGCCCCAAATCCAACAAATGTCGTCCCCTCTCAAGAAGACACTACTGGTAGGTTTTGGCAACAGCTGGTGCTAAACCGGGTTGTTGTTCCGACTCCTCGACCATGTCGGCCTCTCAAAGTCGTCGTCTTAAGTCTTCTGCTGTCGTCATCCTGGCGCACCAACGCAAAAAGTTCAATTGTACCAAGGCAAAAGTTTTTCAATTTTGAAAATTGTTTTCCAACATTACAACGTTGGACCAGAACTCTCGTGTCAGCGGTTGACGGCCAAGGGCGTTGGCTGGTTTTTGGCTTGTTTTCACGACATTGCGTGGGAGTTTTTTCTTCTTCTTGGTGGAGCAACAGCAGCACCAGAACTCGCTGGGAGGTTAGAATGTTAATAGAAATTTTGCTCACTGGCAAGCTAATCATCTCATTGTTGGCATTACTTGAGCGGTTTGCCGACGGGGTGGCTGGCAGTAAAGATTAGGAAGGTTTTTAGGAAAGTTCAAATCTGTTGAATCCTGAGGTTTGAGATTTTGAGATTTGTTCTTTTGAACTTTCAAGAAGCTTTGAACACAGCTCAAACAAAAAACAAAAAACAAAAAACAAAAAACAAAAAAACAAAAAACAAAAAACAAAAAACAAAAAACAAAAAACAAAAAACAAAAAACAAAAAACAAAAAACAAAAAACAAAAAACAAAAAACAAAAAACAAAAAACAAAAAACAAAAAACAAAAAAACAGCTTTTGCTTTTGCTTTTGCTTTTGCTTTTGCTTTTGCTTTTGCTTTTGCTTTTGCTTTTGCTTTTGCTTTTGCTTTTGCTTTTGCTTTTGCTTTTGCTTTTGCTTTTGCTTTTGCTTTTGCTTTTGCTTTTGCTTTTGCTTTGCTTTTGCTTTGCTTTGCTTTTGCTTTTGCTTTTGCTTTGCTTTTGCTTTTGCTTTTGCTTTTGCTTTTGCTTTTGCTTTTGCTTTTGCTTTTGCTTTTGCTTTTGCTTTTGCTTTGCTTTTGCTTTTGCTTTTGCTTTTGCTTTTGCTTTTGCTTTGCTTTTGCTTTTGCTTTTGCTTTTGCTTTTGCTTTTGCTTTTGCTTTTGCTTTGCTTTTGCTTTTGCTTTTGCTTTTGCTTTTTTTGCTTTTGCTTTGCTTTTGCTTTTGCTTTTGCTTTTGCTTTTGCTTTTGCTTTTGCTTTTGCTTTTGCTTTTGCTTTTGCTTTTGCTTTTGCTTTTGCTTTTGCTTTTGCTTTTGCTTTTGCTTTTGCTTTTGCTTTTGCTTTTGCTTTTGCTTTTTTGAGCTCTTCTTCATTCGATTATGGATGTACTTATTATTTTTTATAGCCCTCAACGGGTTTTTGGCCGTCTGCTCGCTATGAAAATTTAAATTTATGAAAAATAAACTACCCCTTTTTAAGATGAATGATCTTTTCCTGAATCTTTCGCTCTTAACATTCCTGACTTAGTTCAAGGTCGCAATATCCTGAACTGGACCATTAAACGGGCAGTACAGGAGTCCCTCTCCTCCCCCAATCAATTCGAGCTCGTACTCAATGTTGCTCGTTTGAATAACAGTGATCCCTCGATCTTTTTGGCAGAAATTTGAGATTTTATCAAACCTTATTTATGATTGATTTAGTAAAATGAGTAGGTTTTTTTTTATGTAATTTAATTATTTTTCAAATCCGAAAATTTTCAGCATTTAACTGTCCAATTCACCCCACATTACACCCATTTGAAACATGGTGCCGAGGTAGGGGAAAGAAAAATGGCACAGCAATTTATTCCGGCAGTTTGTGGAGGACCCCGGAGTCAGCCAGCCAGTCCCAAACAGCCATTTTTCTCTGATTTTCCAAATAGATGGATCACCACCACAAGTTGGTAGTTGCTGCAGCAAAAATGAGAGAGAAAAACGGGTTTCCTCGCAAATGTAAATCTTCTTTTATCGCTATCGCCATTTTACGGGGGTGCCACACGATTATGATGGATTAATGCTTTGGGTGGGGGGTTTGGGAAAAAATTGCGGCAAATTTCCGTTTCGTTCGCTGTTTGGTTGATGGGAAAACGTTTTCACATGTACGGTTGAATGTTGCTGGCACAATCTTTTTTTATGGATTGTTGCCCCCTGATCGGAACTCAAATTTATTCATCGGAATTTTATGGATTTCTTTGATGCTTGATGGGGTAGAACTATTTGTGAAAATAGATAAATTGCGCTTTATAGAATAATTGTACAATGGATTGTATTTCCTAGAGTCAAATTCCAAAGCTTCTCTTTCCAGATTCTCAATAGAAAACCTAAATTTACATTCCAGCAAAAAGTTCCTTTCTGCCGAATTGCACAGACAAACCTCAAGCCAACATGAGCTCTCGCAAACTCTGGCATAGTTTTATGCATTGCACATTTCAATCAAACCCCCGTCTCCTCTGACATTCAACCCCTCGCACACCCAAAGTGCAACCCAGGGGGGCTCCCAGGAAATTTGCAAGTACGTAAAACACATTTTCACAAACATATTGGTGGTGACTGGGCTTTTTCGGTTAACCGCAACAAACTGGACACTGCTGCTGCCCGCATAAAATGGCATGACCAAAACTGGTTCAGTGGAGGACAGTAGTTTGGTCTGGGCTCAACGGCAGGGCCGGAACAAACCCGAGGCCCGGGAAAGCATCGGTGTCCTGCCGAGCTCGGAGATGTCCTTCTGATGAGGCACGGAGGGAAAGATTCCAAAATTCCATTGTTTATTAGTTGATGAGTTGATTTGTTGATTAGTTGAATAGTTTATTAAAATTGTTGATTAGTCTTTTTAATGAGTTAGAAATCTGAGTCCATCAGTTAATTAAAATTCCAAAATTTCCCTCAGTGTCTCCCCTGCATCTTCCTGGAAAAAGTCAACTTTTCCTAGACCCGAGTTTCTGCACGCATGAAGGAGTGTCCATCGACTGTGTTTCATTTACTGGGCCGAGAGTGCACTCTTGCCTTGTTTGGCAAACAGGCAGTGTGGGACCCTGGCCAGTGGCCGAACTTTTGCCCAATTTTAGCTTGTTCTTCTACCGATCGTAGCGAGGGAAAGGAGAGAGAGAGCTTTGTCACCCACAATTACAGTTTGGATTGAGCCCATATTTGCGTTCAGAATGCATCCCAGGAATTGCCTCGGAACGGATATGACAGTGACCACTCAAGAAGGACGGGGGTTTGGGCTCATATTGTTCCCACTTTGGTGATCGTAACATGTTTCCAAGCGTACTTCTTCAACTATTGTAATTTTTCTAAACTTCTGCAAATCTGTTTCCGAAAATTTATCAAAAGTTCGACCATTACGAGCCACGTTGCTTAGTCCTGCCTGTGGGGGACAAACTTTTTCAACTGCCTCAACGGGATATCACATTGCAATTTTCCTGGGCTCGTTTTGCGGGAAATTTACGTGCGTTCGGACCTTTGATGGTACCGGAAAAGTTGAGCAAACTGGGCGCTGCAGATGGGCAGCACACACGATGAGTGGCACCTCACTAATGAGGCTGAAACTGTGTCAGCTTCGCTGACCGGATCACTTGCAGGAAAGTTTAAATTGAACATTGTGTGAGTTTGTTTTGAACTGATGATTCAGTTCAATACTGAGATGTGAGTGTGGTTGTTTGCCGAATCGAACAGAACAAATTGCTTTAGGAGTTTTCACCATACAATATTTGTTTGTTTTTAAATGTTTTGTTGCGTGAATAGTTTGTTTAAGACTTTGTAATTTCTCACATTTTGATAGCAAAAATAGCAATAGCATGATAGGAATATTTTTATAAATGTTATGTAGCTCACTTAATGTTTTCAGACTTACGTCTAGAAAATAAAAATCGTTAAATAATCAAAATTTATTTTTTTATTTTTGTTTGGAAATGTTCTTCTTTTGAAATTGTTAAATTTATGGACCCACTCTTGAAACAATTTGGTTGGAGCAATTCTTCCTGAAAACCAGAAAAGCGTTCTACTTGTATTTGATTTGTCTATAACTTTCTGGAGGCCTTCTCGTTGACCAAAACAGCCATTTTGCATAATTTATTCGTCCGTATAGGTCTGCATAAAATTTTGGCAGTCTACTTGAAAAAAAAAAAGATCTTTTAATAGATTTGGTGCCAGAACAAAATTTGTGGGAAATTTAGAAGTCAAAAAAGTTTTATCCAATTTTTTTTTACTTTTTTTGGAATACGTTAACTTTGAAAAAGTTGTAAAAAGACGATTTTTTCAGCACGTGTCGTACATTTATCCAACGAGGTTCACCAAGGTGGATAAATACGACGAGTGCTGACAAAATCAAGTTTTGCAACGAGTTACATTCATTATTTTTTGCAATTCCGAATAACACCCTTTGAGTGGAATTTTTAGTCAAATGTTCATGTATTTTATCAATTATTCGTTTAAATCAAAAAATGTTGAAAAGTATAACTATTCGAAACAAGTGCTGAAAAGGTTAACTTTTCAGCATCCATTTGAGTGCTAAAAAGTATTGCGCAATTCCCACTAACTTGAACTTCGCACTAAATTATTGCTACCGGTCGCACAATTGCGACTTGTGAAACTGCCTTGGGAAATTATAAATTTCCTTAAAAAATGTTCAAAGCGAGCCGATGTTGCTCGTTTAATTTTCAGCTGTCAATCGCAATTTTGAAGTGCGAATGTCCAGTTTGGTGGAAACCAGGGATGCCAGATGATTTTTTAAAATGTCAGTGAAAAAGTCTGTGTATGTCTGTGTCTTTGTCTAAAATTCAAATAAATCAATTTACAGTCATAGAAATCTATCAAAAATTGTGTTTTTAAGTATTTGAAGACTAACGAAATAAGTTTCGATTGATATTTTAACAAAATAACAATTTAATGAAGTTTTTAAAAAGCTGCACCCAAAATTCAGAATCGAGATAATCGTTCTCTCAAAATTTATTGAGGGCTCAGTGCCAAAATCGATAGAATAATGGTACCAACTCACACCATCATAACAAATGAGTTCATTCGTTAGTTGAATCAATAAATCTCCAACAAGTGTCATACATCGACTTCTGACTTCTCCATGGTCACCAAGCTATGGTGGCCGAGGCAGCTAAGTCATTGAATTGGTTTGTTAAAGGTCTCTGGTTCGATTCCCGTTGTCGACACTTTTGGTTTTTTGTTTGACGGATGAACTTTTTTTGCAAATGAACCTCGAGAGAATAGTTCTATCGCCCATCTTGAGCTGTGTTCTCTGCGTCCGTGAATGGTACCACTATTCTCTCGACTCGAGACCATCATTCTCTCGGACAAGCGCTGCCAGTTTTGGGTGTGTGTACCTCAAAAAATGTCTGACACGAGTTCAAATGTCTGTGAAACACAGACAAATCTGTGTATCTGGCATCCCTGGTGGAAACTGCGACTGGAAATGTAAATAAACAACTACTGGTTGCCTAGTTTTTTTTCCAATTCTTTTTGTCAAAAGTGCGAGAGAATAGTGCGGGCCAAATCCAAGTAACAGTGCAAGGATCAATATGACTTTTCATATTTTGAAAAGTGATACTATTCGATTCTGTTATTTTTGGTTCGGTGAACCTCGTTGGATAAATGTACGACTCGTGCTAGAAAAATTCCCGTTTTGCACCGTTTTGCATAAACTACTATTTCAGACCATTTCAAATGGAAGAGGTGGTTGGGAAATGTTGAAAATGGCTATTATGAAAAAAAAAATATTCGTTTTTTTGATTTTGTTTTAAATTTAGATTGGTTTCCACATGAACAAAGAAGGCATTTTGCACAATAAGTACGTCCATGCACGTCTTCATACAATTTTGGTAGCTGTCCATTACAGTGACAATAATAAATAGATATTAAGATATTACGAGCCCTTAGGTAAACAAAAGTCTGCCAATATTTAGTCAAATCGAATAAGTTTTCAGGGTCCCTATAGATCGTTGAAGTTTGAAAATTCACAAAAATGTATGAGGCAACATCGTCACATCGTTTTAGAATATGGCCGGCTGATTTATTGTGGATTTTTAAGTTAACAGTTTTTTCAATACTACATGTTTTAAGCCGACTTACTTCATCGTCGGGACCCCCAAATCTTAATCGGTTTGACTCAAAAATGATAAAGCTATTATTTTTGCCAAAATAAAGTTAGGGGGTACCATCAGTGGGGGTGACATTGGGTCTGGGGGTGAGATTGGGTTAAAGTATTTTTGTACGGATTTTACCATTTCTCAGGTACTTTCAAATGAAACTAAATTCTGTTAAAAGGGTTGTACCTTAAGATGACTTTGCTCAAAATATCTCGTTCCTAGAAAAAATCCTGTCATTTAAGCAGCTGTCTAAAATTGAGGTACGTTTTAGGCCAATATCAAAAAGTACTAAAATGTTTGAAAATCTCTACTCCAAACATTTTAGCATGTCAATATGAACAAGAAACTCTGTTGGATGACTTGTTTTTACCATATCGTTGTATTTGAGCATCATTTAAGTTTCCCTCTCCCCTCTAAGGGGTGAGATTGGGTCAATTTTCAATCGATTGTCATTTAAGGTAGAGTCCATCAAATTACACCATATTTTGGGAAAATGGTTATAAACTATCTAAGAACAATTCTATGATAAAAGATTTTCGATGTTATTTGAATTCTTTTTGTTATAAAGAAATTACGAGAGGTGTATCGTTTTTTGACCCATAGTCACCCCCACTGACGGTATCTTTTGAGACTATCCATAATTGTCATTTTTTCTTGTCACCCTTCTGTTCATTAAAAAAGGATAGTAAATAAAAAAAAATCTGTGCCTTTCTGATAAATTGTTGGCAACATTGACTGTGATAGTGAGGACATTTAACAAAAATTCACCCCTAAAAATTTACGCATTTTATACTGAACTGTTTTCCGCATTGTGAAAATTTCCACTATTTTTTTTTTGTAAGCTAAGCCGTTCGACCAATTCTCATCAGAGCAATTCTCTACGAAATCGGTCTTTTTTCTTCAATTTTAATTTTTGTACTTTTTAATCCGACTGAAACTTTTTTGGTGCCTTCGGTATGCCCAAATAAGCCATTTTGCATCATTTGTTTGTCCATATAATTTTCCATACAAATTTCGCAGCTGTCCATACAAAAATGATGTATGAAAATTAAAAAATCTGTATCTTTTGAAGGAATTTTTTGATCGAATATGGACTACACTGAAACAAAATGATACACGGTAAAAAAAATTGGTGATTTTTTAATTTAACTTTTTATCACTAAAACTTGATTTGCAAAAAAACACTATTTTTATTTTTTTTTTATTTTTTGATATGTTTTAGAGGACATCAAATGCCAACTTTTCATAAATTTCCAGGTTGTGCAAAAAATCATTGACCGAGTTATGATTTTTTTAATCAATACTGATTTTTCAAAAAATCGAAATATTGGTCGCAAATTTTTTTCAACTTCATTTTTCGATGTAAAATCAAATTTGCAATCAAAAAGTACTTTAGTAAAATTTTGAAAAAGTGCACCGTTTTCAAGTTAAATCCATATTTAGGTGACTTTTTTGAAAATAGTCACAGTTTTTCATTTTTTTAAATTAGTGCACATGTTTGCACACTTCAGGAAAAAATATTTTTGAAAAGCTGAAAATTCTCTACATTTTGCTTCTTTGGACTTTATTGATACGACCTTTAGTTGCTGAGATATTGCAATGCAAAGGTTTAAAAACAGGAAAATTGATGTTTTCTAAGTTTCACCCAAACAGCCCACCATTTTTTAATGTCGATATCTCAGCAACTAATGGTCCGATTTTCAATGTTAAAAGGGCGTAATATTGAATGTTTGGCCCTTTTGAAATGTTAGTCTTGATTTGAAAATTTTGAAAATAATGTACTTTTTGATTGCAAATTTGATTTTACATCGAAAAATGAAGTTGAAAAAAATTTGCGACCAATATTTCGATTTTTTGAAAAAATAGGTATTGATTAAAAAATTCATAACTCAGTCAATGATTTTTTGCACAACCTGGAAATTTCTGAAAAGTTGTCATTTTATGTCCTCTAAAAGATATCAAAAAATAGAAAAAAATAAAAATAGTGTTTTTTTTGCAAATCAAGTTTTAGTGATAAAAAGTTAAATAAAAAAATCACCAATTTTTTTTACAGTGTATCATTTTTTTCCAGTGTAGTCCGTATCCATACCTACAACTTTGCAGAAGACACCAAATCGATCAAAAAATTCCTTCAAAAGATACAGATTTTTTAATTTTCATACATCATTTTTTGTATGGACAGCTGCGAAATTTGTATGGAAAATTATATGGACAAACAAATGATGTAAAATGGCTTCTTTGGGCATACCGAAGGCACCAAAAAAGTTTCAGTTGGATTAAAAAATACAAAAAAAAACGAATTACCGAAATCCTAGAGAACTGCTCATCACTTTTACCGTTTTCTGCTATAAAATCAACATTTTGAGATGTATCAACAATGGAGAGTTGCTTGCTCACTTTTATTTGAACTATTCATTACTTTGGAAAAGTCAAAAACACTTTATGAAATGTGTAATTCATTATCAAAGTGCTGATAGGCCGATAATAGAAATTGGTTGAAAAGGGGCTTAATTCCCCTACTTCATATATTTGACTCAAACATGATAATAGAAACAAGTTCAAATCGTTTTATGCAATGCACCGTTTGAAACTTTAAACCAAATATTTTTTTTTACCTTCTACTGTTCAATTTTTTATATTTTTTTCTATTTTTTCCGTGTTTAGGAGGTCATTTTGAGATTTTTTTGTTTTATGATAAAGTTTACATCTTATGTTTTATATTTTTCATATTTTATTTTAAGTATTTTAACATTTATCTTGTTTATTTAATGATTGTTTCTGATAGTGTTTGGCATATTTTTTCACCTCCTTTCATTACATTTACCCTTTAAATTTTTTCTTATTTTGTAACAGCCACATTTTTAATTTTTTGCTTGTTTTTTTTTATTTTTTTTACCATAGAATAGCACCATTATCATTTGTATTGTAAAAACTGCGTAGAGGCAAAGTCTGGTTTACCACAAAAAAAATTAAACAAATTCTGGCAAAGTCACAAAAAGAAGTCAAACTTCCAACCCTAATTTTTTTTTATTTCAAGAGTTCAAAAATTGGTTGAAAAATCGATTTTTGACGAATTTTTAGATCAAAGCCCATCTAGAGGTGGGGTTGGGTTGTAGAGGGTTAATGAAAGTAAACAGCATTTTCTCACGAAAACAGCACGATATGACAAATATGTCCGAGCATGTCCAAAATTTGACGCGGGATCCTTTTTCAAAATAATTAGACCCTTTTTTGCTGGGCAATTAGGGTGACGTACGCCGTGTTAGGGTGAAACTAATTAAATATATAAGATCAAAAAAAAAATGCTTGATGTGTCGAAAATCATGTTTCGAGACCAAAGAGTGTTAAAACATTTATATCGGCTATCTCGCAAAATTTTACACAAAATATATAGAAAAAAAAAAACGGTTTCATTAAAAGGATATAAGGATACAGGACACTTTTTGAAAATATCATTAAAACTGTGACAACTTGAAAATTTCAGCGACGTTTACTTTTTCGGTACCACGATACGTTAAATTTTGTGCCTAATAAGTATAGGGGTAATTCTCCGCCAACTCACACAGCAGTTGCCCCGACCCCTCTTCGATTTGCGTGAAACTTTGTCCTAAGAGGTAACTTTTGTCCCTGATCATGAATCCGAGGTCCGTTTTTTGATTTCTCGTGACGAAGGGGCGGTACGACCCCTTTCATTTTTGAACATGCGAAAAAAGATGTGTTTTTCAATAATTTGCAGCCTGAAATGGTGATGAGATAGAAATTTGGTGTCAAAGGAACTTTTATGTAAAATTAGACGCCCGATTTGATGACGTACTCAGAATTCCGAAAAAACGTATTTTTCATCGAAAAAAACACTAAACAGGTTTTAAAAATTCTCTCATTTTCCGTTTCTTGACTGTAAAAATTTTTGGAACACGTCATTTTATGGGAAATTTAATGTACTTTTCGAATCTACATTGACCCAGAAGGGTCATTTTTTTTATTTAAAACAAAATTTTTGATTTTAAAATTTCGTGTTTTTTCTAACTTTGCAGGGTTATCTTTTAGAGTGTGACAATGTTCTACAAAGTTGTAGAGCAGATTTTTTACAAAAAATTTGATATAGACATAAGGGGTTTGCTTATGAACATCATCAGTTATCGCGATTTTACGAAAAAAAGTTTTAAAAAAGTTGGTCGTCTTCGATCATGGCCGTTCATGGTCACCCGCGACAGACACGGACGACGAAAATAAGGGAAACGCAAAAAGTAACTTTTTCAAAACTTTTTTTTCGTAAAATCGCGATAACTCGTTTATATATATATGCCCAAGCAGCACACTTTGTCAGATAAACGTATTTCCTAACTGGTTGTATAACCAATCCACCTCGTTGTCACAACTTGTTCTACAACTCCTGTGAACTGGAAAAAGCGCACATTTTTCTGTTGTATAACTCGCCAGAAAAAGATGCAAGTTATCAGAGTAAGTTGTTCAAATGTATTTGACAACACTGTGCCATCTAACAAGAGATTCAACGAAAAAAAGGGGCGTGGTTTACGGCTGTGCTGTCAAATCAAAGCGCACACTGGAAATGAAAGTTAGATTGAAAACAGCTATCTAACCGTCGACTAACTTACATGTAAACAAACTTTTCTTATTAGAATTTTAGTCAAAGACGAAGCTTATTAAAAAAGTACGCTTGTTTCTGCAAGATTCATTTAAAATAATTCGAAACTGAATTTAAAAAAAAGAAAAACAATCATGGCGCGCATGTGATTAGAGTGAAGTTCCCTGCATGGAGAACTTTTAGATTTTCCTTTTTGGATGAACTTCCTCTGTCCCAAGATTCGATCCGATGACTTCGACGATTTGTTGTTATCTCCACGGCAGGTCCAGGCGCGCTTCCACATCTCTCCACGGGGCTTCATAGTAAACAAGCTGGCCCAAGCGTCAATAAGAAGGCTGCTGTCTGTTTTGTTAGCTAAAGAACATAATTCCAACGAAGGCTGTCATTGGAATTGAAGTTATATAAGTTTGTTACAAATCAGTTTTTATAACTCCACTATATAACTTTGTTATAACAAACCGTTTTAACTGTCATTTCGATTACCGTATCACGGAGTAATATTGAATATCGGTATGATTTTGATTTGTTGTTTTCTCTATCATAAACTCTACAAGCTGATAATTTTTGTAGCTTTTACCAGCGATATGTTCACAAATGAATCGGTCAACAATCAAAACTATTGCAATCTTCAATACATAAACATTTTTGAAACTCTAAATTCCTCATGTACCCCCCTTATGTCTATATATCAAAATTTTTGAAATTGTCTGCTCTACAACTTTGTAGAACATTGTTACACTCTAAAAAATAACCCTGCAAAGTTAGAAAAAACACGAAATTTTAAAATGAAAAATGTTGTTCTAAATGAAAAAAATGACCCTTCTGGATCACTGTAGATTAGAAAATAACATTAAATTTCCCATAAAATGACGTGTACCAAAATTTTTTACTGTCGAGTAACGGAAAATGAGAAAATTTTTAAAACTTTTTTAGTGTTTTTTTCGATGAAAAATACGTTTTTTCGGAATTCTGAGTACGCCATCAAATCGGGCGTCTAATTTTACATAAACGTCCCTTTGACACCAAATTTCTATCTCATCACCATTTCAGGCTGAAAATTATTGAAAAACACCTCTTTTTTCGCATGTTCAAAAATGGAAGGGGTCGTACCGCCCCTCCGTCACGAGATATCAAAAAACGGACCTCGGATTCGTGATCAGGGACAAAAGTTACCCCTTAGGACAAAGTTTCACGCAAATCGAAGAGGGGTCGGGACAAGTTTTCCCGATTTCGTGTGAGTTGGTAGAGAATTACCCATAGTACAGTACTTGTTCGGTAATTGGGTGTTGTTTCACTGGGCTGTTTTTATAGCATGGTGCTCTAGCACAGTTAAAAAGCAGATAAACGTCAAAAAATAAGGACAACGCTAAATGATCGAGGGGTCAGTAAATGCACCCAATTATTTCATGAAAGAAAAAAAAAACTAGCTTTTCATGAATTTTCACGTCTATTCAAAGGAAATTTTAAGGGTGTTGGCTGGAAATATTGTTGAGTTACCTGCATTTTTTTTTTAATTTTTGCTGAGCAAATATAATGCATCGATGATCATCTCGTCACTTTTCGATCAACCTAGTTACCGAACAAGTACTGTACATCGCTCAATGGTGATGTTGATATTTCCAAAACAGCATTTTATGTTTTCATACGACCTAATGATCAATATTATGGTTGATTTTTTAAACTACAACACATTTTTCTATAAAAGCCCTGAACTATTCACATTTTAATTGCGTCCAAAAAGCACACATCGGTTGAAGTGACGTGGAGTTATGTTTTCAAAAATGCAGTTTTTGCTAAAATCTACGAAAGTTGATTTAGTTTTTTTGGGGTATATTTACACCTTTTTTTATTATTGCTTACAACTTTGCTAGAGACACCAATTTTGCAAGAAACTTATAGAATATTTTATATAATATGTGGGTCATTCCATCTGAAGCGGAACAGCATTTGAAAATTACCCTCTCCGATCCTGCTCAAAGTTGGCAGAGCTGTTGATACTATCAAAACATGCAAGAATCCCGAATTTCATCCAAATCGGACCACCCCCTCCATTTTTGTACCCTCCCAAAAAATCGACTTTTTGCCGATTTTTGAGCAAAACCCCTATCTTCAAATGGCGATAACTCAGGAACCACAAATCTTAGAAGGTCGGTCTTAGACTCAATTTTGAAGGAAATTGGACGTAGAATCCATTTCCGTGATCAAATTGTTGATTAATTTATTATTTCTACCTGTATTGCGCAATTGAAAACTTTAAACGGCCGTATCTCAAAACACCCCAACTTATTTTTTTAATTTGACCTCACCATCGTGTTCCCCGGCCAATTTTACATAAGAATCACTTATCGACAGAAATGAATATGTTTTGTTCCAGAGATATCGAATTTTAAAGTTTAGTGTTTTCGAGAGAAGCTGATGTAGGCTTCATTCGCCGCATCTGCTAGAAGCACACAGGCGGGCTGATCAATAACTGCTACCTGGTAATTTATTAAAATAATATTTCATCATAAATAATCTTAATCTAATTGGGCAAAAATTAACTGTATAACACTGTAGGAAACTGGAGTTTAATCCTGAATGTTTATCTGCTCAAAAAAAAAATAATTAAGTGAATTTCTGTGCTAACCCACAGGACAGAGCAATAACGACAAACAGCAAAGGGCAGAATTGGATTCCAACGAAGCGAGCAGGAAAATGCAATTAATCTTGTTAGTAACACTGAACAATTGAGTGAAAAATATGAATTAAAATGAATAAAATTTGTTGATACATTGTACTCTAGTGAAGGACGATCACAAGGAGTAGAAAAAGGATTTCTGGAAAGTATAAAATTGAAAAATGTAAGAAAATCACAAAGTTTGATCTGCTGCAAAGCGGCTGATTCCCCAAATTTAGTTGCGATGATTTTGACACCGTCCGAACAACAGCTTTTTTCCTTCTTTCATTCTTGGATTCTTGGAACACAATACGGCTGCTGTCCTCACGTATAAGGATTTTTTTAAATTAAATGTGCCTTGACCAAAATCATCTTTTAATCAAATGAAGCTGGCTCACAATATAAAAATTGATTTAATATGATCAATCATTTAAACCATAAATCAGATTTGCCAAATTATGGTAAAGTGTCAATAATGAACTATAATAATTACAATAATAAAGCAGGTTTTTGCTGGATGGCACTATTTTGCTACCGCCTATGATAAAGGCCCTAGTCATGGCCTAGGAGGTACTCTAAAACGGTTAGCAACACGTAAAAAAACGGTGCATTCAAAATAAGCTAATAAATATTCCTTTCACAAAAATAGATTGAGGGGAAACAGGGGAACAGCATCTAATTCCAGCGTTCCTCTAATGTTGCTATATCAGCGCTTTGGCATTCAATTAGCTGATTAAAAGCGTTTTCAACTGAAGTCGAGTGATAAAAAGCTTAATAAGAAGTGAACAAGCATATTTCTATCAAAAGTTTTGCAAAATTTGTTGTTTGAATAGTAAAAATGAGCAAATTAGACAAAACTAGGAGCGAGGACTGAACCTGCCAAACATACGAGAATTTCCCCCTATTAGCCATTTGAATAAATATTTGCGTAAAATTATAAAAATATAAATTAAATTAATCATCTCCCAGAACAACAGGTAACAGTTATTGATCAGCCCGCCTGTGTGCTTCTAGCAGATGCGGCGAATGAAGCTGATGTAGGTAATCTCGAAAACACTAAACTTTAAAATTCGATATCTCTGGAACAAAACATATTCATTTCTGTCGATAAGTGATTCTTATGTAAAATTGGCCGGGGAACACGATGGTGAGGTCAAATTAAAAAAATAAGTTGGGGTGTTTTGAGATACGGCCGTTTAAAGTTTTCAATTGCGCAATACAGGTAGAAATAATAAATTAATCAACAATTTGATCACGGAAATGGATTCTACGTCCAATTTCCTTCAAAATTGAGTCTAAGACCGACCTTCTAAGATTTGTGGTTCCTGAGTTATCGCTATTTGAAGATAGGGGTTTTGCTCAAAAATCGGCAAAAAGTCGATTTTTTGGGAGGGTACAAAAATGGAGGGGGTGGTCCGATTTGGATGAAATTCGGGATTCTTGCATGTTTTGATAGTATCAACAGCTCTGCCAACTTTGAGCAGGATCGGAGAGGGTAATTTTCAAATTTGCACTTTTTTGTGCACAGTTGAGATGGAATGACCCATGTATATTTTTTCACTCACCTCCCCATCATCGAGCAGCGCCGAGTCACTGCTGTCGAGGTGATTGTCCGTCCGGGGGCTGCCGATCCCGGCGCTGACCACCCCGATGCCACCGTTGCCGGCCACGGCCGATGCCGTCCGGCTGGTTGTTTCACTGCCACCACTCCCACTGCCACCGCCCGCCGCCAGCTGGCCCGTTTCCAGCCACAGCCGCTTCCAGTCCGAGTTGGCCAGTATTGATTTGTTATCTGCGGAACCAGAGTTGAGGAAAAACATAGATAAAACGTGTTAGATGACGGTGAAATGATTGGTGATTTGTGGGAGGAGGAGAATCTTGAGAATTTTCCGGGTGGGGAATAGAGATTAAGTCGTGTTCATACATTATAATTATATAGTTTTTTATTAAAAAAGTCTGTGATAGAGATGTGACAATAGTTTGGTGCAAAACAAACAAAAATTTTGAGTCACTAACTGCCTTGTCACATCTCCATCACAATCCCATTTGTCAGGTCAAGCCTCGGTCAAAAATCGCTCCACTGACCCATTTCCACCGTGGAAAATCGCCATGTTAATGTTGTTGTTTTTGTGCTCAAATCCGTATGCGTGAATGTGTGTGTGGGTGGGTGGTCCAGAAGGGCGGATTATGTGGGATTACTGGGGGCACGAATTGAGTGATTACTGCGGAAGGATCTTCCGGACGAGTGAGCTGAATCGTCTTCTTCTACTTCTCTTGGTCGTCAATGTCGGTTGCGTCAGTTTGGTTCAACCTCCACGAGGGGAGGATTTGGTGCAGGCTTAAGTATAATTGTGCTCATTGGAGAAAGAAATTGCAGGTTTATCGATCATCGGCGCGATGTGATGACCGGTGATGAGCGGGAGGAAGAATAGACTTTGTTGGTTTTGGGTTGACGGAAGAGGCCTGGACAAGATTTTTTATTTATTTTTTTAACTAGGTGTTTAATTAACTGTTAAATTTTCAATTGATCGGTTTCTTTATTGCATTGAAACTTTTAGCTAGTCTTTTCAACATTCCCGAACAATTTTCAAACGATTGAACTTCCTCCAATAAACACTTCCCAGTTCACGCGAACCTACTGCTGGAGGCATTCAAAGGCAAAGTAAACAGTTCTCTCCTGTAGCTTTCTGTTCGTTCGGACGACTCTATCCCATTGTTTCGCCAAAATTGTGAGCGGATATTTGTTTTCGATTTATTTGCTTGTGTTATTTTATTTCGTTGAAATGGGTGAGCTTGGAAGAGGCCAAAAGTTTGCTTGTTTTCTTTATGTTTCGTTAAACAAAAACTTTTTTTTTTGCTCGAGGCAATCTGCGATAGTGATCTTCGACTTTTGTAAAATTACTGCCCAGGGCTGATGAAACTGACCAAACACCTCGTGCTGGCATGTTTGGCAAAGGGAGAAACATTCAGATACCATAAAGAATGAGAACAAAGTTATCAGGAAATGAAGTCTAATACATACATATTGTTCGACAAACTTAACGAAGATTTCTTGCTGTAAGAATTGAAATCAAAACCGAAGCCGTACAAATTCCACCAACTTTTTATTTCCACCCATCCCGGAAGCTCTCAGTTGCAAGCCCGACTTCCGCTGAAATTCCTCATCTGGCTTAAACACGGAATGACTTGAAAGAATGATGATGGTCGAATCGTGCCTTTTCCGGGATTTTTCTCATATCCTGTCTTTGAGGAAGGCCTTTTTTTCCTTTTCTCCAGGAGTAAAAAAACACGAAGAAAGACACCACATTTGCTGCGGCTAAATGATTGAATCTGGCCCTGGTGCGCGTTTTGTTTGTTTAGGATCGCCGTTATTGCTCCTTGGGCTTTTTTTCGCTTTTCTCCGCTATCTCGTTTGCCCGGGAATGCTTTTTCTTGGAATGTTTGTTATTCTGGGGACCGGTGGGGTGATATCGGACACTCTGGATTTTTTGTAAATGCTTATTATTTTGTTTTAATATTTTTCTCCAGATCCTTGCTAAAGGAAATTAATAAACAAGTTTTTGGACCACATTTTCCCGATAATAAATGCATTAAATTTATTTGATCAAGTCAGTTAAACCAAATAAAATTTTCTGGTTTCATACTTAATTTTTCAAGGAAATAGTATAGTTATAAACTATTTTTAATTAAAAAAAGGGAAAACTGATCGATTTACCCAACATTTTTTCCAACTATTGAATATTTTGATTTTTCTTACTATTTAATTAGCATTTGACAATTTCAGCCCAACATGAAATTTCAAAAAATATAGTTCCGAAATCCTTATGTTCTTACTTACTTTACTTTACTTTTACTGCTCAGACAACCCCCGGGTCATGAGCTGTCTCCAGATGCGCTGCCACTGAACTCGGTCTTGGGCTGCTACTCTCCAATTCCGACTCGGAACTCCCACACTTCGAAGATCTTCCTCCACTTGGTCTAACCACCTTGCACGTTGCGCCCCCCTCCGCCGCGTTCCAGACGGCTCCGAATTGAACACCAACTTCACCGGATTGATAGTCTGGTTCGGTTGGCGCGCATCCAGCGCGTCCGGCATTCTCGCGACGTGTCCGGCCCACCTGATCCGGCCAGCCTTGGCGACTTTCCGAATGCTTGGCTTGCCGTAGAGTTGCGCCAGCTCGTGGTTCATCCTTCTCCGCCACACAGTGTTCTCACGCACGCCGCCAAAGATCGTCCTAAGCACTCGCCGTTCGAAAACTTCAAGTGCTTGCAGGTCCTCCTCGAGCATCGTCCACGTCTCGTGCCCGTAGAGAACGACCGGTCTTATCAGCGTTTCGTACATGGTGCACTTTGTACGCCGGGAAAGATGACCAGACCGTAGGGTCTTGTGCAGTCCATAGTAGGCACGACTACCGGTGATGATGCGCCTCCGAATTTCTCTGCTGCAGTTGTTGTCAGACGTTACCAACGAACCGAGGTACACAAACTCCTCCACGACCTCGAACTCGTCGCCGTCGATCGTCACGCTCGGTCCTATGCGAGCCCTAAGGGACTCGGTTCCTCCTGCCAGCAGATATTTCGTCTTCGCCACATTCACCTTCAATCCAACCTTTTCTGCTTCCCGCTTCAATTCGGTGTACCGCCTGGCCACCTCCTCGAACGTCCTGCCGACAATGTCCATGTCGTCGGCATAGCAGATGAATTGGCTGGATCGGTTGATAATCGTGCCCCGCATGTTGAAGCCCGCCCGCCTCATTACACCTTCAAGCCCAATGTTGAAACAGAGGCCGGAGATACCGTCACCTTGTCGCAGTCCCTTGCGCGATTCGATCGGGTCGGACATCGCCCCGAAATCTTCACGCTGCACCGTGCCCCGTCCATCGTCGATTTCACCAGTCTGATCAGCTTCCCGGGAAAGCCGTTCTCGTACATGATCTTCCATAGCTCTTCGCGATCGACCGAGTCGTACGCGGCTTTGAAATCGATGAACAGGTGGTGCGTCGGGATCTGGTACTCGCGACATTTTTGGAGGATTTGGCGTAGCAAAAGATTTGGTCCGTCGTCGATTTCCCTCCACAAAACCGGCTTGGTACGGCCCAACGAAATCCTTTGCTCGCTCCGACAGACGACAGAAGATGATCTGAGACAGCACTTTGTAGGCCGCGTTGAGAATAGTGATGGCTCGATAGTTCTCACATTCCAACTTGTCCCCCTTCTTGTAGATCGGGCATATTACTCCCTCTTTCCACTCCTCCGGTAGCTGTTCTGTGTCCCAGACCTTGACAATCAGCCGGTGTAGACAGGCCGCCAGCTTGTCCGGGCCCATCTTGATGAGTTCAGCACCGATACCATCCTTACCCGCTGCTTTGTTGTTCTTCAGCTTCTTGATGGCATCCTTAACCTCCCTCATCGTGGGTGCTGGCTCGTCCTCGCCGTCCACCATACCGCTGACGTCGTTTCCCCCGTCGTCCTGGTACTCCGCCTCTGGGCCGTTCAGGTGCTCGTCGAAATGCTGCTTCCACCTTTCGATCACCTCACGCTCGTCCGTCAAGATTCCTCCGTCTTTATCCCGGCACATTTCGGCTCGCGGCATGAAGCCAGTCCGGGATTGACTGAGTTTCTTGTAGAACTTACGCGTTTCGTTGGAGCGATACAGCTGCTCCATATCCTGGAACTCCAACTCTTCCAGGCGGCGCTTCTTATCCCGGAAGAGATGGGTTTGCTGTCTTCGCAACTGTTTGTACGACTCCTTGTTCCCACGGGTGTTGCGCAGCAGCCACTTGTCCCGCGCTGCTTTCTTCTCGTCCCAAATCGCCTGACATTCCTCGTCGAACCAGCCGTTCCGTCGAACTCGGTCCACGTACCCGATGGCGCTCGATGCCGCTGCGTTGATGGCTGCTTCCATGTGGCTCCAGCAGGCCTCCAGAGGGGCTTCGGCGAGCTCACCCTCGTCAGGCAACGCAGCTTCGAGTTCCCGCGCGTACTGGGTAGCGACCTCAGGATCCTTGAGTCGCTCCAGGTTATACCGCTGCGGGCGACGGTACCGGATCTTGTTGACCTCGGACAGGCGTTGGCGCAGCTTTGCCACCACCAGGTAGTGGTCCGAGTCGATGTCCGCGCCACGGTAGGTTCTGACGTCGATTATGTCCGAGAAGTGCCGACCATCGATGAGAACATGGTCGATTTGCGTCTCCGTGTCGTTTGGTGATCTCCAGGTGTACTTGTATAGGAGGTGTGCTGGAAGAAGGTACTACGTATGGCCATGTTTCGGGAGGTAGCGAAATCGATGAGTCGTAGGCCGTTCTCGTTCGTCTGCTGGTGAGCGCTGAACCTCCCAATAACCGGTCTAAACTCCTCCTCCTGGCCAACTTGAGCGTTCAAGTCGCCGATGACAATCTTGACGTCGTGTTTTGGACACTTCCTGTACTCGCGGTCAAGAAGCTCGTAGAAAGCGTCCTTGTCATCGGCGTCGCTTCCCATGTGCGGGCTGTGCACGTTGATGATGCTCAGATTGAAGAATCGGCCCTTGATTCTCAACCGGCACATTCTGTCGTTGACTGGCCACCACCCAATCACGCGCTTCGCCATTTCACCCAGCACGATAAAAGCTGTCCCCAGCTCGTGTGTATCGCCGCCGCTCAATACATAGTATACCCACCGAGTTCTCGGTGGTCCTTCCCGTCCAGCACACCTCCTGCAGCGCCACGACTTCGAGACCGCGGACCCGCAATTCGTTGTGAAGAATGCGGTCGCTCCCATCGAAGTTGAGAGACCTGCAGTTCCACGTCCCGAGTTTCCAATCCCTGGATCCCCGAAAATCGGGTCGGCGATTGGATCGGCTCGCATCTGGAGCTCTCTGCACTTGATTTTTACGGCGGGTGCGTGTAGCCATCACCAACCCCTGTCTCGCCGGAGGACCGTCGTACCAGGACTGTTTAGAGTCCCACCCTGGCACTGGGACTTTTAATCAGCCGCCCCTAACCTGGGAACAGACGCTGTTTCGAGCCGCCCTAACCTGGGAAACAGACGCTCGAGGGGGTCCAAACTCTATCTGCTGTAAGCCGCCCCTAACATGGAGAACAGACGCTTACCTCGACGATGGAGCAGGACACCAGTTACCTTGAGCCGCCCCTAACCTGGGGAACAGACGCTCGAAGGGGGGTGGATCCAACACCCGCTGTTGTCAGCCGCCCCTGACCTGGGATACAGACGCTTACAACGCACAAGTACTCGAACGCCACCCGATTTGAGCCGCCCTTACCTGGGGAACAGACGCTCTTGCGGGAGGAGGGGGCTTTGTGTGTGGTGGGGCAGTAAAACACTTCACTTTGCTCTAATTAATTTTCTTTAAAAATTCTTAAAACTTTTCACTGCTTTTAAAAACTTTTTTCCCACACTCCGTGCTTTCCGTGTCGCAAAGTTGTATTTGCTTCTTCCACACTACACTATCAGCCGTACACAAAGGACAGCGTGGTCGAGGGACGACGACGACGACGACTGTTCAAAGGGGCCCGGCTAGGTGTATTGTTTTTTTTCCCTGCTGCTGCTGCTTTGACCCGTGGCCGAACGAAATTTCGCGCACTAAATTCACCGAAATTAACGACCGGCGGGTTCGGATTTCACCGGTAGCGGATTCACTGCGCGTTCCTGCGACGAATCCGGTCACTTTACGCCGCGAATCACCACTTTACCGCGAGTTTTGGGCGAATACCGGCGGAACGGTCCGGAGAACGACTTTACTCCCGTATACACGCACACAAGTCCTTATGTTCTATTTTGTTTAAAAAATAAAAAGAAATTTTCGTTTTTTTACTTAAGTTTTTAATGTAAAATTTAATTTGCAATCGAGAAGTACTTTACATTCATAAAAAAACCACCCTTTTTACCATAATTTTAATTTAATATGAAAAAGTTTTTTTAACATAACTTTTTAAATACATGATAAAACTGCATGAATTTAAATAGCAACTTAGGGGACGTTAAGACGGATCGATTAAAACCATTCCGGCCAAAATCGGTTGAGCCTGTGACAAGATATTCCAGTGACATTGATTTGGTACACATGTCTACATACAGCCAAACACACAGACATTTGCTCAGCTGGTGATTCTGAGTCTATATGTAAAAATGAAGGTAGGTCTAGGAGGTCTAATTAAAAAGTTCATTTTCCGAGTGATTTTATAGCCTTTCCTCAGCGATTTCTTTTAATTTTTTCATAAACACAAACTTTGCACAACCTTTGCATTTGATTTTTGAAAGTAACTTAATGTTTCCAATTTTAAAATTTCAACAAATTATTCTTCCGCATCCATCTCTTCTAATAAAACCATTTCATTCTTTTATGTTTACTTTTTACATTTTTTTATTTTGGAAATTAATCTGTTTTTTTTTCATTATAAAAATGTTTGAAAATGTTATTTGTTTTTAAATTTAAGAAAACATTTTAAATTATTGTCATTTTATTAAATTACTAAATCAAGGATTCAAAAACACGAACTAGAACGAAATTAAAATGAAACATAATTTTATCATTAAATATACAACATTTTTTTATTCAGCTGGAAAAAAGCTTGAAAAAAGTGCTTCAAAATCCATATTTATTAGTTTTTAAGACCAATATTTCTATAAAACTTTTTGTCAATCGACTACAACACAAAATCATCAATTCCAAACAAGAGGTTTTATTCTTTAGACCATTTAGGATCACTCTGCTACATTTATGACCCATTTTTGTTAACCGTGTATTTGAAAATTTGAGTAATTTCAAACCCATTTTCTGATCCTGTTCAAATTTGGTCCGAATCCTCAGTATTTATCTGATTTTTAGAGTTGTTGGGCATTTTTATGATATTTACGGCATTTTAGGCATCGGTGTGTAAAAAATATGTTTTTGCAATAAAGCTAGTTTTTAATTATTTTTCGTTCATTTAACTTTTTAAACTTTTTGAGTTTTATAAGCCCTTTTAAAAAATGAGACAATCTCTAATTTATATTTTTCAAATCCTTATAAATAATGTAGTAACTAAAATTAAATTGCGATTTCACATTTTTCAAAAAAAAAATTATAAACTTTAAAAATTATAAACTTTCATAATTTCTCTTCATAGATGCAAACTTGCTCTTAATATTTCTAGAGAATATTAGGAATCCTGGGTAGGCAGGATTCCATAATAATTAAAAAAAAGCCCGCGGGCCGAATGGAAGGCTTTGGTGGGTCACAATTTGGTAACCACTGGGATATTTGATGTATTTTTAGTCTCATCCAAATATTTTCACATATTCTAATGCCAAAATCTCGTTAGTAATGGTCCATTTGTCAATATTGAAAAATGAATTACTTGTGAAATTTTATGATCCAGTTGAAAAAATATTTTGAGAGTTTTGAAATCAAGACTAACATTTCTAAAGGCAAAAAAAATGTGAATGAAATGTTAGTTTCGATTCCAAAAACAATCAAAATATTTTTTTTTCGAAAAAAACATTGAATTTCTATTTTTATGTGTAGTTAAAGTCACCTGAAAAAATCTGCATTTTTATAAATACTTTTACAATTTTTCTTAAAAATTATATTTGACTTTGTTTGCTTTTTTTTTTGTCAATTGTCTTCATTGCTTTTTGGTATCAATTTGTGTTTCCCATTTTATATAAATTCCCTAACTTCAATATGTAAAGAATCATTGTTGACATACAGCCCCATACATGTTACCAGTAAAAAACAAGTTCCAGCTAGTGACGAATCCAGGTCATTCCAACATCCTTGCCTCGGTTTCGCTCTTCTGTTATTTTTAGATCTAATTACACCGCCCGAAGACGTTCACAACTGAGGACGACTTTTTCTGACGCATCGCGTGGGTGTGTTTACATTGAAGCTAAATTTGAAACTTGTTTTCAAAGGATTCCTCAATATACACTATTTTCAGCTCGTTTGGAGTTTCAGAACATTGAAACTTCACTTCAAGTTGGTGATTGAATTTCATCCAGCGTATCCTGCTTGTGCGGCGCTAAAATCGATATCCATTACGGTGGGCACATCACGAGGCACCTCACTGCCCACGCCCAGAAACCCCTAAATGGGATATTGAATTGTGACAGCCTCCACACACGACAAGGTCAAGTGGGATGACATCGCTGCCATTAAAGATCAATCCATTTGAAGTGCAGAGCTGGGGTACTTGACGATGGAAATTGGATTCCAACTTGAAACAGAGAGTGATGGGGGCAGAATCCATCAAACAATTGTTGAAAATTCAAATCCAAAAGTTAAAGAAAGCAAGTTCATTCAACTTTCTGTCCCAAAATTCCAAATTAGAAAACCACAGCAAAACGTCACATAAATTAAGCGGTACCCAAAAATAACCCCACCCAAAACAGGCGAATGACCACTGCTGGTTTTGCTGTCCTAGATTTAGAAGGGCGACAGTAATAAAATCCGTGCCAGCATTTCAGTCAGCAAAAAAAAAATAAATAAAAATAAAATACGCTCCTATCAAAATCGATTCCGTTACGAGCTTTCCCGCTGGCTTTGAATGGGAACACCGAAAGCTCGTTCGCACGACTGATTGAGAATGATTGCGGCTGGCAGCACCACCCCGTCGGTCGACGACATTGCGTTTTGAAATTTATTTGCCCTGGCAGGAGCGAAAAATTCGATACACGGTGCGCGGAGGAAGGGAAATCCGTTTTAAAGTCAGGTCGGGATTTAGAATGACAGAGATTGCGTAGACTGCATTTTGTGTTTGAATTTAAAAAAAATCTTGTAAAAAAAAATGATGTGCCTAATAATATTTTATTTTAATTTTTTAAACCTTTTTATGATTATTTTTTACAATGTAACTAATATGTGAGTTGATCATTTTCCCTCGACGAGACTGCATCGCCCTGCACTTTCACCACAGGGTTCACTGAAGTCGAATGTCGTTCCCAATTTTGACCATGCAATTGAGTTTGACTTGTGTTTTTAGTAGTTCTAACAAGAAGTGAAAAGACACGTCCCTTTAATGTTTTGAAAAATGGTTTTGAATTTTGAGCAAGAGTAGGTAAATTTTAACATATATTGAATTTTAAATAAAAAAAAATCACTCTTTTTATTTGTTTGCTTATATTTTATTTTTACTAGGTGATCTGATCTGATTTTTCTTTAAATCACAACAAATACTGATCCGACCCTAAGTAAAACATTATCTAAATTTCAAGAAAATGTATTCAAAATTTTTAGCATTGTACTCATTATTGGCAAGAGGAGCAGTTCTCTTCGTTTTGAACCAGCGTGCAAAATCTGGCTCCAGAAATATTTTTTTTAATTAAAATGTTTATTTTTGAAAATCAGTTAGTTTCCGATTTACAGAATCACAAAAAATCGGATCGATGAAATTGAGTATACTAAGGCACCTAATTAGCCTATTTTTTATAAACGAACGATGTCTCGAAAGCTATCTTTTAAAACAATATCAACATTTTAAAGTCAAGCATAACTTCTGAGATTATCTGAAAAAAGAAAGTTTTCCTCTTTTTTTAGACCAAATTTTTTAAAAAAATTCAAAGTAAAGGTCAGCAATTTCACAAAAGTTCATTTTAAAGCATTGAAATCGAACCAAACGAAACGAAACTATTGGCACTACGCCCCCCGGGGCATGGCCTCCCTCTAACGTGGGATTTCTGCTCCAGCGCCTCTGACGAGACAGGAGAAACCGGGACCGACGTTTTACTTCACCATCCGATAGAAGCTCAGTGGATAAATCGAACCAATAGTTTTCGAAATTTTTCCAGTTGAAAAATACAGACAAAGTGACATTTAATGAAGTATTAAAAAAAGAAAATGTAAGCTAAAACGTGACTTCAACTCAAAAAGATGCACTTTAGAAAAAAAAATCAGTGAGGTACTTTTCGATTGCTTTAGTTTAAAAATATTTTTTTTTAAACATTTGTGTTCACATTTAAAAAATTATGAAAAAATTTCATTCACTATGGCTTAAAAGATGTTTTTGCAATTCCGTCGTGAAACTACTTACTTTTCCTGTCATTCTTAAACAACGAAATAGCCTACTTTTCTATACCAAAAATAACAGAATCGAATAGCTACACTTTTCAAAATTAATGCTGAAAAGTTCTACTTTTCAGCATTCAAATAGGTGCTAAAAATTGAACTTTTCAGCACTTGTTTCGAAAAGTAACACTTTTCAACATTTTTTTGATTTAAATGATTTATTGACAAAATACATGAAAATTTTACATAAAATTTCACTCAGTGTGTGTTTTTTGGAATTGCAAAAAATGTTGTATGGAACTCGTTGCAAAACTTGATTTTTTCAGCACTCTTCGTATTTATCCAACTCGGTGAACCTCGTTGGATAAATGTACGACTCGTGCTGAAAAAATCCTCTTTTTGCAACTTGTTGCATAAACTACTATTTTAAGTAACAAAAGAAAAAAATATATAAAATGATTATTTTAGGTCCAACCAAATAAGTACAATCCTTTTTCCAGATTTTCTATATATTGTCGTAACAACTTTGTAAATCTGGCCAACGAAATTGTATGGAGACTTGCATGGAAAAAATAATTAAGCTAAATTGTTTCTTTCGATTTAGGGACCATTGTATATCCTATTGACAAAGTTTTATCCAAACAAAACAAAAATCAAAAAATCTAGAAATAATTTGAGAAAATCTAGAGAACTACTCCAGTAAAAAAAATTAAGGGTGTTTTAAGATTCGTTTTTGAAAAAGTATTAGTTTTGTTTGAAATTAATCAATCCATTGAAAATGTTTGCAACTTAGGTTCTACTTATGTTGTTTTTATCGGTGTGCTTATTATTTTTTTGTACTTTAATTTATTTCATGAATCTTGTTAAGTTTCAGACTTCCTACCAGAACCGTTTAAGCATTTCTCTACGAAATTTAACGATTTCGACAATTTTTCATTTTTGTAATTTTTATAATATTTAAAAACTTGTAACTTTTGAGTGAATTATCTGGTCAATTTGGTGGTTTTAAAATGTTTTCAAAAAATCTGCCGCCGAGTTATAATTTAAAAAAAATAGTAATTTTTGGGAAAAAACGTTACTTAATCCACCTTTAGGTGGTTGGTGCCTTCCTCACATTCATAAAGTAAAGACACTACACATCCTCAAAAAAATGTATAAATAACACTTATTTTTTTTTCAAATTATCTGCGATCCGGCCTCAAAAAGTGTATCAAAAACACTAAAGTACTTATAACTTTTGATAGGGTTGTCAGATCTTCAACCTTTTGGGCTTGTTGGAAAGGTCTTTTGATTACCTATCCAACGATGGGTCGTATGATAGATCCGGACAACTTTTTCATCAAAATATTTGAGATCCGGCTTCAAAAAAGTCTATAAATAACACTTAAGTGCTCATAACTTTTGATGGGGTTGTCAGATCTTCAATATTTTTAACGCGTTGGAAAGGTCTTTCAAATACCTTTCTAATAATATATAGCATGACGGGTTTCCTTACAAAAACCACCCTTTTTACAATCTTCCGAAGTTTAGCTAAAATCGTTTTTTAGCATAACTTTTGAAGTGCTTTTCTAAACTTCATAATATTAACTAGGGTCATGTGGGACCCCAAGACGGATCAAATGAGACAATCGAGTGCATATTTTTCGGTGCACGGACTCACATCCAGACACACGCACAGACATTTGTTCAGAATTTGATTCTGAGTCGATAGGTATACGTGAAGGTGTGTCTGCGAGGTCAAATAAAGAAGTTCATTTTTCGAGTGATTTTAAAGCTTTGCCTCATTGACGTGAGGAAGGCAAAAACTAAATTTCATGCAAAAAATGTGTTGACTTATTTTTTTATGTTTAAATTGCATTTGCAATCAAAAAGTACTATACAGATTTTTTTTATATAGGGCTACGTTTTAAAGATATTCGATTATCCGAAGTTTCGATTATCCGAAGTTCGATTATCCGAAGGTTTGCATGGGACTTCGAACAATCGAATCACGAACAAAAAAATATTTTTTTCCTTTTTTTTCTTTTTCTTGTTTAAAACATCAAATTCGAGCTCTGCAACCCCATTTTAGTCAAATTTGAATAGTTGATTGCTTATTAAATAATGAAATGCGTTTTTTTTTCATTTTTCGTCACCGCCATCTTGGACTAAAAAGCGTAAATTACTTTAGCGTAGTTAAGGGGTTATACTTAAGCTAGGTAATCAAAAATAAGGCAGCGAAAAAAATTTTTTTTTTGCAATTCCGTCGTGAAACTACGTACTTTTCCTGTCATTCTTGAGCGACGAAATAGCCTACTTTTCTGTACCAAAAATAACAGAATCAAATAGCAACACTTTTCAAAATAAATGCTGAAAAGTTCTACTTTTCAGCACTCAAATGGGTGATGAAAAGTTGAACTTTTCAGCACTTGTTTCGAAAAGTAACACTTTTCAACATTTTTTTGATTTAAACGATTTATTGACATGAAAATTTGACTTAAAATTTCACTCAGTGTGTGTTTTTTGGAATTGCAAAAAACGTTGTATGGAACTCGTTGCAAAACTTGATTTTTTCAACACTCTTCGTATTTATCCAACTCGGTGAACCTCATTGGATAAATGTACGACTCGTGCTGAAAAAATCCTCTTTTTGCCACTTGTTGCATAAACTACTATTTCGTGATTCGATTATCCGAAGTGAAATTTTCCCGATGCCTTCGGATAATCGAGTCTGGACTGTAGCCTCTGAAAGTTTGATTTCGGCGAAATATTTGCAGTTTTTCGGTTTTTAAAAATGGTGACCATGAGTGATCACTTTTAAAAATATTGTTTGAAATGTTCAGAAAGTTGTGGGTTTTTGTCCCCTAAAACTTATTAAAAAAAAAAAAACCAAAAATCCTAAAACACGTAATTTGGGAAACTTAGGTTATGTGGAGAAAAAGTTAATTTAATAACTTAAACCTATTTTTTCTGAATAGTCCTCATCAATACCTTCAACTTTGCCGAAGACACCAAATTGATCAGAAAATTCACCCAACAATTACAGATTGTTTGAATATTTACGTTTATACAAATTTGTTTTTCTTTTGTTTATAGGGAAGGTCCGCACAAAGTTTGAGCCAAATATAAAAATAAAATTCATTTCCAGTTTTGGAGAGAATTGCTCTTTTGTCTTTCTATTTTTTTTTCTTCATATTATTGCAGTAATTTTTTTTTAATGTTTGCTTTTTTTCACACCTGTGGATGGCGCGATAACTATCAAATTCTCACAAATTCTAGGAACTTAGATCTTCGTTAAATTTGGAAAAACAATAGTCATTTTTTTGAAACACTTCGAACCATGCAAAAATAGTCATTTTTTTTGAAACACAGCCAAAGTTGAACCCTGAAAAAATACATTTTCAAAAACATTGGCTAAGTCTCATTAAGCAAGTTTTTAGGGTTCTTCTTTCCAATGAGTTTAAAAAACTCATTACTCATTAACATATTTTATAATTTATGGAAAGAGTAACCTTAAAAAGCTTATCACTGCCACAACTTCATTTCGCTAATTTACCTCAAACTTAAAACAAAACAAAACAAAAAAAAAACTGCTCAAACTTTGAATTGCTGCCGTCGAAATCGCACTCCTCGCAAAGTCACAATCGGCACATCACGCCCTCGCTGCTTTTATTACACGTGAAATCTCGACTAATTTTCAAAATGAAATAAAAACTTTCCCGAAATCGCCAACGTTTCGTGTTGTACCCCGTGAAAACCGTCACTATTAGACACGGCGCGCAAAAATTTCTCCCCCAACTTTGGCTGGCAACACTGGCTGGCGCGGGAAAACAGTGCCGCGGTCGGGTTGAAAGGAGAAAACTTTCAAAAGCTTTCCCACCACACCCAGCAATCTTATCGCGCTCGCAGCGCCTCTCGGTTTTAAAAGAAAAGAAGAAGAAAGCTCTTTGAAGGAGCGTTGCGCCACTTTTGTTACCAAAGGGCTAATTAAATTATACCTGGACGAGTTTTTCCTTCCCCCGGGGGAATTTGCTTGAATAGCATCGTGGAGTGGTGCGTGGGGAAGAAGGCACTTCATCATTTGACTTGGCTGTGTGGTGAAGCTTTAAAAGTATTAAGATCTTTAACGTTTTATGGAGGGAGTTTTTCTTTGTGTACTGTGTAACATGGAAATGTAATTAAAATAATTTCATTTTCATCGAATTGCTCAAGCAAAATTAAAATGATGTTTATTTTCCCAATTTTCCCGGACATAAATTCCTCTTTAAAATGCCACACCAAAGCCATAATCGAAAAGACCCAACCCATTACAGCCGAAAAAAAATCTGCACCAATCAACCGATTGAACATTCTTTTTTGTCCCCATTCACCCCTCACCCCACTGTCAAAAAAGTCACCCCCAAAAAGCCAACTCCGGGGTGTCAGTGAATGTAGGGCAAGCGAAAATTTTTCATGAATTATTAAGCACCAACCCGGACGAGAAAGGCAGATAGAATTGCAGCAGGCCGACAGGGGGGGGGGGCAAAAAAAACAAAGTGAGCAATGCAACATGCAGCACCATAAAGGCAAGCGAAAATGTCACCCTCAATCCGATTTAAAATCGAACGCGGTCAAACAAAAGCATCGAGGCGGAATAAAAGACAAAAAAAAACTGGAGAGACGGGAAAATGAGAGATGGTTTTTGCACGCTTGGTGCACTGAAAATTATTTTTTGAAAGAAAGTAATTTCAAAATGGTCTAAAATTTAATAGTTGTAGTTTATCAGAATCACAAATTCACAATTTTTCAACAAAGACAAGTAGCTTCTGGGGTAATTTCAGGATTTTTTCGAAAAAGTTCAGTCACTAGGAAATTCCAGCATAAAAAATTACTGCAAAGCCTAAATAGCATTGTCAGGATAACAGAAAATGTGTTACGGATTAATTTGAAGTTTTCAGCATAACTTGGAGTTGCCCGAATTCATTCATTGGAACTACAGTCTACCTGCCAGCGGTTAGGATGATAATATTACCTCTGGGAGTGGTAACAGATATTGTTTCGAAAATATGTTATTTTTCATCAGGAATTAGATAAATGTGCATCATTTTCTGTTAATTTCACATTTTAACAAAAAAATGTTTAGGAAATATGTATGGGTAATTCTCTGCCAACTCACACAGCAGTTGCCCCGACCCCTCTTCGATTTGCGTGAAACTTTGTCCTAAGGGGTAACTTTTGTCCCTGATCACGAATCCGAGGTCCGTTTTTTGATATCTCGTGACGGAGGGGCGGTACGACCCTTCCATTTTGAACATGCGAAAAAGAGGTGTTTTTCAATAATTTGCAGTCTGAAACGGTGATGAGATAGAAATTTGGTGTCAAAGGGACTTTTATGTAAAATTAGACGCCCGATTTGATGGCGTACTCAGAATTCCGAAAAAACGTATTTTCATCGAAAAAACACTAAAAGTTTTAAAAATTCTCCCATTTTCCGTTACTCGACTGTAAAATTTTGGAACATGTCATTTTATGGGAAATTTAATGTACTTTTCGAATCTACATTGTCCCAGAAGGGTCATTTTTTCATTTAGAACAAAATTTTTCATTTTAAAATTTCGTGTTTTTTCTAACTTTGCAGGGTTATTTTTTAGAGTGTAACAATGTTCTACAAAGTTGTAGAGCAGACAATTACAAAAAAAATTATATACATACATAAGGGGTTTGCTTATAAACATCACAAATTATCACGATTTTACGAAAAAAAGTTTTAAAAAAGTTGGTCGTCATCGATCATGGCCGTTCATGGTCACCCGCGACAGACACGGACGACGAAACAAAGAGAAACGCAAAAAGTAACTTTTTCAAAACTTTTTTCGTAAAATCGCGATAACTCGTGATGTTTATAAGCAAACCCTTATGTCTATATATCAATTTTTTGTAATTGTCTGCTCTACAACTTTGTAGAACATTGTTACACTCTAAAAATAACCCTGCAAAGTTAGAAAAACACGAAATTTTAAAATGAAAAATTTTGTTCTAAATGAAAAATGACCCTTCTGGGACAATGTAGATTCGAAAAGTACATTAAATTTCCCATAAAATGACATGTTCCAAAATTTTACAGTCGAGTAACGGAAAATGGGAGAATTTTAAAACTTTTTAGTGTTTTTCGATGAAAATACGTTTTTCGAATTCTGAGTACGCCATCAAATCGGGCGTATAATTTTACATAAAAGTCCCTTTGACACCAAATTTCTATCTCATCACCGTTTCAGGCTGCAAATTATTGAAAAACACCTCTTTTTCGCATGTTCAAAATGGAAGGGGTCGTACCGCCCCTCCGTCACGAGATATCAAAAAACGGACCTCGGATTCGTGATCAGGGACAAAAGTTACCCCTTAGGACAAAGTTTCACGCAAATCGAAGAGGGGTCGGGGCAACTATTCCCGATTTCGTGTGAGTTGGTAGAGAATTACCCGTATTAACAATTAAAAATAATAATCTATCAACAAAATTTTCAACCATCCAAAATACATACCACCATTCTAAAAGTAATTACTAATGGTTGTGAATATACAGTCCAGAAATATTATTAAATTTTTTTATAAATAAAAATCACAATAAAAAAATGCTTCCACAAACCATTCACAGATATTTTTTATCAAAGCATTCCCCAAATATTATTTTTTTTCTAAAAGAGCAATTCTCTTCGAAATCGGTCTTTTTTACAATTTTAATTATTTTTTTTCGAAACTTTTTTGATACCTTTGGTATGCCTAAAGAAGCCATTTTGCATCATTAGTTTGTCCATACATAAGGCTACCAACTCTTGCTGAGCAAAAATCCGTACACTTTGCCGATATGACACCATATATCAAAAACTGTTAATGAATGATTTAGATTAATTAAATTTAATATATTTGAGAATTAAAAATATAAAACTATGTCGTTTTTACAGCTTACAAATTTCACAAAATGCTATCAATGTGCTTATGACTTGTACGTTTAAAAGTACCTATTCATAATATAAACCGTGATTTGAATCAAATCATTATGTTCTTCAATTTTTTTTGTTAAACGTAAGTTTACGAAATGTCAAGTTTGCTTTTACGAATAATATCGTTCTAAGTGTTTTCACGAACACTTTTCCAGAGTTTTTTGAATTGAAAATGACATGTGAAACACAACAGTTTATAGGACCTTTAAAAAACTCTAGATTTGTTAATTCAAATGATCAAATGTTTTCACAAGTTTTTGAAAGCCTTTGCAAAGGTATATATAGATTTAGTAAGGAATTTCTAGAAGAAAAATTCTAGATTTTTTTTAAAAAGGTCCTTTTAACATATGGAAGACAAAAGTTCAAAAACTCTAGAATTATTGATAATCAAGTTTGAATTGAGGAAACCCCGGAAAACTCTCCCTTTTAAAATCAAACTCACAGAAAAATATAAATTTCTAGTTAACAAAAGCTTCGAACAAATCAAAAACGCAATTCAATGATTAAAAAGTTGTTAAAATTCCGTACAAATCCGTATTATGCACAAAATTCCCTACAAAAATTCCGGCCTGTTAAAAATCTGCGAAGAGGTTTGAAAATCCGTATGGTAAGGAAAAAATCCGTACAGTTGGTAGCCTTATCCATACAAATTTGGCAGCTGGCCATACAAAAACGATGAACGATGAGATATCGACATAAGAAAATGGTGGGTTGTTCAGATGAGACTTAGATTTGCCTGTTTTTAAACCTTTGCATGGTAATATCTCAGCAACTAAGGGTCGTATCAACAAAGTTAAAAAAAGAAAATATAGAGAATTTTCTCAGCTTTTCAACAATATTATTTTCAAAAGTGGGTAAACATGTGCACTTATTAAAAAAATAAAAAACTGCGTCTATTTTTAAAAATGTTATCTAAAAATGGCTCTAACTTGAAAACGGTGCTTTTTATCAGAATTTCACGGAAGTACTTTTTGATTGCAAATTTAATTTAAATTCGAAAAATGAAGTTAAAAAATTTTTGCGACCAATATTTCCATTCAATGAAAAAATCAGTATTGATTAAAAAATTCACATCCCAGATTAAAAAATACCCACCAAAACTGATGTCAAACAGTAATCAATTAAAAAAATATGAATTTTGGCGAAAATATTTTAAATGAAATTTAAAATAAACATTTGCGTCCACTGAAATGTCACAAACATTTATTATTATTAAACTGATTCAATCTTAACTAAAATGTATACCAACGCATGAAAGGGACCATCCATAAACCACGTGAATTTTTTTGAAGATCTCATACCACTCCTCCCTCCCCTCCCCCTTTTCCCATCTCTCCTAAAGTTTCCACGTGGTTTATGAATTATTCGACTTTTTACCTTAGATTATCAAAAGCTTTCTGAATTCTTTACCTCAGATTTTTGGATCATACATTATGAAACATCCATTTGCAACAGCCTTATGCAGATCAACATTAAAAAAGCCCAGCAAAACTTTCAAACCTAATTTATTTTAAAGCATTTTAAATACTTTTTCTTCAAAATATGGTAAAATTTTTTTGTGCTGGTTTTCATAACTGCTTTAAAAAAATAAAATTAGAATAATAAAATCATTGCTGCCTTTTATTGTTAATTGTTGAAATCTGAGTAATTTTGGGTAAGTTGCTAGTCTAGTTCGGAGCTGGTAATTCCTGCATGATAATAAATTGACAAGAAAACATTTGAAAAAGATTTATCATGTTTTTTTTTAGTGCGTCCATCCCGGGAATTCCCGGAACAAAATTCCCGGGTTTTTTCCAAAACCAGGAATTCCCGAATCCCGATATTTTTTGTAATTTATCCCGGGAATTCCTGAAATTGAAAAAAGAACAAATTTTGGTCTTGAAATTCAAATTTTGTTGAGGGAATAGATGAACAATAGAATACTAAGAAATCGATAGAAATAACATTAAATAAATTATAATATAAAGCAGATTTCTTTATTTTGTATTTAATTTTATATTTTTTGATAAAACTACGTAAATTTGTAATTTTAAATAAAAAAAATAAACCTTTTTAAACTATTTTATATCAAACATCTTTGGCAAATCAGTAATATTGATTTGAGATCTGTCTGTTTTAGTAATTTTTTTGGCACAGTGTTTTGATTTTTTTATTAATTCCGATTAAAACAGGAACAGAACAAAACAATTTGTACACCGATTTCCAGATTAATTGCTCTAGCTTTTTAGTTTTGTGATATTATAATTATAACAGACTTATTTCAAGCAAAACATTGGAGTATGGCCAAAGCCGAAGTGTAAACAGAGAATCTTTCCTGCTAGTTCCTAGTGCAAACATAAACTAACATGAGCAGGATGGACTCTTTTTTTACACATCGGCTTCGGCCTTACTATGTTTTGCATGATTTAATTTGAATCACACTGGATTAGAACAATGATAAACCAAAATTATCTTTTTAAGCTATCTAAAAACTGCTATCCTTGTTTAGATTGAAGTATACATTATCACCAATTAATAGTCTTGAGTTGATTCTATGATTTTTAGCTTGAAGAAAAGTGACAAATAGAGTTATCTAAGCCCGCTTTCACGCACACTAGCACACAATTTGTTTTGCTGGCCGGTTCAAAATTCAACCTCAATCCTTTTCGTGTACGTACACGCACATGCGCGTGTAAACATAGATTTTAGTACTGATTTAAAAATTTCCATGGATCCCGGGAATTCCCGGGATCTCACAAAAAAAAAATTCGTTTCCCGGGAAATCCAAAACCCGGGAAAATTGGTCACCCTTGTTTTGTTTTTTCATTTTCAAAACTATAATTTTTTTAACATTTAACAATTCCATGTGGGTAATTCTCTACCAACTCAAAGCTTCTGTCCTTCGGCTCTGGTCGGAGTCGTAGGGAAGGGCAAACAATTCTAAAAGATAAATGTAAAAAAATCAAGCAAATAGTATCACAAAATGTGTTTTACATCATTACAGTTATGCCTCTGTCAAAAATTTGCTAAGTGTCATTGAATAAATGAAAATATATTTTCCCCTAATTTTCACGTAATTTTCCAAATGATTGAAATTAACCATTTAAAAGTGCATTGTATGAAGAAAAAAAAAGTGCATTGTAATTTTTCCGTGCATTCTAAGGCTCTCAACCACACCATACTCATCGTACTACACTGCAGAGACAATATCATTTGTGCCAGGATGCCTTTTCCCGGGCATCTTCCAAATAGAAAGCTGGCAAACAGTGGAAAGGCACAAAACCCGTAGCACAAGATAAGAAGAAATAAAAAAGCTTCCTTTGAACACTGGCAGAGTCTCGGTTCGGAATCGGGATCGGGCGAACGAACGAAACAAAAATTGGAAAAATAAATATTTTATTACAGTCTGCTTTATTTATCTGATTTCGCTCAACGACGCTATCTCGCGCTCGTTCCCAGTTTCAGTTGTTTGTGCTACTAATTCGTTTTAAAGCTGCTGCTGCTGAAAACTTTAAGCAGTTTAGTAGGAACTCCCGACGAAATTGAAAAAAAAAGTGGGGTTGAATTTGTTTGTTCCTATCACCAAATGAGAATCTCATTTTCATTATTAGCAAATCGAGCGTCGACGCGTCCAAATAAACCTCGTACCTGCAATTATCTCTAATTAAGATTAATGTGACGTTCGAACGCGACGACATTAATTGGTCGGGCACGACACACAAATCTGGATGGGGCACGGTGGTGGATTGGATCCTAGAAGAAAACCCTACAACTTTGCTGGGAGCTTTTGTGGGTTCGATGCGATGGTCAACCAGGCGAGTCGTCGAGCAGGTCGACGGGTATTAATTGGCTCAATTTAGAACGCAAACCACTTTCACCTGGAAGCGACCATGGGGTGATGACACGAAATTTGAAAAACTTATTAGGGGGTTACCACCGTGAGGAAAAAACTTGAGAAATTTGAAAAACCTTGTCCAAATCCTAATAACTTTTTAGCGTCTCATGTTCTTTAAATATCTTGAACATCACAATTTCTGAATTCAAAG
The DNA here is from genome assembly GCF_015732765.1 of Culex quinquefasciatus. Lineage (NCBI taxonomy): Eukaryota > Metazoa > Arthropoda > Insecta > Diptera > Culicidae > Culex > Culex quinquefasciatus. Next base: position 167,110,954 of record NC_051863.1, read on the forward strand.
AAAGCTTGATGTAACCTCTAAAGCTCGTTCGCATCAGGTACAGGTTAAACTTGGTTGTGACCTTGGCCGGACCATAATGAGAACCATAAATATTGCTTTCAGGGAAAGTTACAGTCACGCAAGGGAGAGTAACTCTTGAGGACCTCCACATGCTAATGAGTTGTTTTACCTAACGATGGCCGTTCTGGTTTGACAGTTTTAATTAAAATATTTTCTTGAGACACTTTTTGCCACGTTCACGTCTTCACAAGGATCACCATCATCCGGGACATTATGTCGCCCCCCATTTGGGTAAAGCCATTAATCGATTTTCGGAACTCTCGGTCGACCACGGTAAGCCCTCCGAAAATGTGATCCCACCCCGAAACCGTTTTTTTTAAACCCACCAAAAGCCAACATCATCAGTCGAAGCTAAATCAAACAGAAAAACCAAATCATTCATGTTGATAAAAGGATTCCGGTTTTGAAAAGTTCGCTTTATACGGCCATACTCACCGAGAGAGAGAGAGAGAGGTTCATCCGTGTGTACCCGGAAACGGCCATATCAAATACACACTCACACAGTTGTACCCATTTGCGGGTGGTGGGAAAAAAGGGGGAGGCTTTACCGACCGTAGAAATTGCCACTTTCAATGGCTGAAGTGTATCGGCAAATATATACCTATATACACATTACACACACACACACTGAGCCCGAATATCCAAAACAGCCGTTTCGGCATTTGGAGAAGCCGGTGATGGTGAGGAAAGCCATGGCGATTTGCATGAAAATTTATGCATTTGGGTATTTGAAACTTGCAAAATATTAAAAAAAAAAAAATAAGAAAGAGAGCATGTTAAAGAATTTGAAGATAACTCTTTTTTTTACTAATTGCGTAATGATCATCAATTAGGCTGGTAAAAAAGTTATTCAATGTTTTTTGTAAATTCCTCAATTCAAAGTTGGTCCGAAAAATCAGAAAACAAAAAAAAAATATAAGAATAAAATTTTAAGTGCTAAAATTAATTCAAAATGCATTTCCCTGTGTTTCGAATCATTTCCAACATGTTTGAGATGTTTAAAAAGTCTTTTGAATGTTTAAAAATTTTCGATGTTGGAATCGCAAAAAGTTTTCGCTTCTTTTTTTTTATTTTCGTTAAAACTTAAAATAGTTTAAAACTAATGTTTGCAAAACAATAAACTAGTATAAATGCATTTTAAAACACTTTTTGTATTCAGATGATTAGACTTTGGTTTGTTATTTCAATTTATATATATATTTTTTAATTTTCCCCTCCCACCTCGACTACGGCCAGAGCCGAGGGACAAAACATTAAAAAAATTGCATCGTCCTTACCAAGAAATCTAATTACTTTTTTGGTCTGCTATCATGTATTTGTATATTTGTATTTTTATTTCGATGAAACTTTTTCCTTTCATTTTCTATTTCAAAAGAAGTCACTTCACACAATTTTGGGAGCTGGTAACAACAAAAAATGGGTATGTCAATGTTTGAAAATGAGTTTCTTAAGAAGGGATTTTCTTCTCACTTTGCTGTCTTGGGAAAAGTTGTAGGCTATGATTAGGACTTAAAAAAAACTATGTTCACGAATAAAAATTGGATTTTTCATTTAAGTCTCTGTCATTAAAAGATGGGTAATTCTCCGCCAACTAACACAGCAGTTGCCCCGACCCCTCTTCGATTTGCGTGAAACTTTGTCCTAAGGGATAACTTTTGTCCCTGATCACGAAACCGAGGTCCGTTTTTTGATATCTCGTGACGGAGGGGTGGTACGACCCCTTCCATTTTTGAGCATGCGAAAAAAGAGGTGTTTTTCAATAATTTGCAGCCTGAAACGGTGATGAGATAGAAATTTGGTGTCAAAGGGACTTTTATGTAAAATTAGACGCCCGATTTGATGACGTACTCAGAATTCCGAAAAAACGTATTTTTCATCGAAAGAAACACTAAAAAAGTTTTAAAAATTCTCCCATTTTCCGTTACTCGACTGAAAAAAAATTTGGAACATGTTATTTTATGGGAAATTTAATGTACTTTTCGAATCTACATTGACCCAGAAGGGTAATTTTTTCATTTAGAACAAAATTTTTCATTTTAAAATTTCGTGTTTTTTCTAACTTTGCAGGGTTAATTTTTAGAGTGTAACAATGTTCTACAAAGTTGTAGAGCAGACAATTACAAAAAATTTGATATAAACACATAAGGGGTTTGCTTATAAACATCACGAGTTATCGCGATTTTACGAAAAAAAGTTTTGAAAAAGTTGGTCGTCATCGATCATGGCCGTTCATAGTCACCCGCGACAGACACGGACGACGAAACGAAGAAAAACGCTAAAAGTAACTTTTTCAAAACTTTTTTTCGTAAAATCGCGATAACTCGTGATGTTTATAAGCAAACCCCTTATGTCTTTATATCATTTTTTTTGTAATTGTCTGCTCTACAACTTTGTAGAACATTGATACACTCTAAAAAATAACCCTGCAAAGTTAGAAAAAACACGAAATTTTAAAATGAAAAATTTTGTTCTTAATAAAAAAATGACCCTTCTGGGTCAATGTAGATTCGAAAAGTACATTAAATTTCCCATAAAATAACATGGACCAAAAATTTTTACAGTCAAGTAGCGGAAAATGGGAGAATTTTTAAAACTTTTTTAGTGTTTTTTTTCGATGAAAAATACGTTTATTCGGAATTCTGAGTACGCCATCAAATCGGGCGTCTAGTTTTACATAAAAGTCCCTTTGACACCAAATTTCTATCTCATCACCGTTTCAGGCTGCAAATTATTGAAAAACACCTCTTTTTTCGCATGTTCAAAAATGGAAGGGGTCGTACCCCCCGTCACGAGATATCAAAAAACTGACCTCGGTTTCGTGATCAGGGACAAAAGTTACCCCTTAGGACAAAGTTTCACGCAAATCGAAGAGGGGTCGGGGCAACTTTTCCCGATTTCGTGTGAGTTGGTAGAGAATTACCCAGATAAATTCCTATTATACTTTTTTTTTATTTTAGATTTTTTTTATACGTTTTAGGGGACTAATAGAGACACCTTCTGAGTCATAGTGAGTGATGGTTCAAAATCTGGTTAAGGAGGTGTTAATTTTTCAAAAAGATTGTGTTTTTTTTTATTTTGAGTCCTGGAAAAAAAAACCAAAATAAATTTATTCTTTATAGCAAATTCGAAGTTTCAATTGAAAAGTATTTAACATTTGTTTTAAATAAAATGTGCAATTTTCAAGTAAATGCTACCTTTAGGTATTTTTTTTTAATTTCTTTTCGTTTTTTGACATTTAAAAAAAACTTCTTGAAAAAAGCATATTTTTGAAGAGCTGAGAAAATTTCCAGCAATTTCCTCCCAGGGACTTTGAAATTTGGGAAATTCGCTTCTGAGATATAGATTTTGAATCGATGAAAATGATTTTATATAAGTGTCGCCCAATTAGCATAAAATTTTCAACTATATCTCGGAAACACTTGGTCCGATTTTAAATGTTTTAAAATTGAACATTTGCGAAATTTTTCTGATCTTTTCATTTTTAAAATCGGATGTGCGACAAAAAGTCGAAAGACATATCAGAGAGAAGGACATATGGTCGAATGGACAAGAGGTCGAATGCCAAAAGGTCGACAGACATAAGGTCGAATGGACAAAACGTCGACAGGACAAATGTGAAAAAAATGAAACAAATAATTATAATTTTTAACCTCTAAAAAGTTCTTAAAAAACAAATATTACAAACATGTCTGATTTTTTTCTGGGAGCTGATCCTCAGTTTATTCATCCTTTTATTAATGAGTAAGTTTTTATTTTATTTAATAAATTCGTTGGAATATTTTAGAGGCTTTTACATTCTTTCATATCAAATAATAGTTTCGAAAAATTTAAAAGTGTAGTTTTAAATATTGTTGAGAGTTTTCTAACCCTTTTCAATATATCTTTCATGGTCATAATTGATCCTAAGAAAAAAATGATTTCAAAGACATAGCTTTACATATCAAAAAGCAATCGTATTTATTTATATATAAATATAATCCCGGGGAGTGATGGCCTTTCAAAAAGTCTCCAACAATCCAGGGGCAAGTTTTTATTCAGAAGACCTCTAACTAAGAATAATAGAAGTGAAATTATAGAAAAACGTTCAAATCACCTTTCCATAGCTGCATATCAATAATTGTGCATTTAAGCTCAAATCAAAACTTTTGTTTTGAAAAATGTTTTTTTTTTTTTATTTCGACCTTTTGTCCTTTCGACGTTTTGTCCATTTGACCTTATGTCTTTCGATCTTTTGTCATACATTCGTTTGTAAATAGTGAGGTAGGCGCTAACCACATAGGTATATTAAGCTAGTTTTTTAATTTTATTTTTTGATATGTTGGAATCGAAGGATTATAAAAATCTTAAGTCTTAACTTTGATACAAAGTCGAAAAACAATTTAAATTTTGAATTTAAAATTAGATTAAGAAATAAATAGTGTTCTCACCGAAAATTTGATTCGGTGCCATTTCAAGATTTTTTTAAATTGTGCAATTTTTCGAACTTATACAATACCGTCATCAGGGGTTACATTGGGTCTGAGGGGTGAGATTGGGTCATATAAAAATGCTGAAATTTGTATGACCCAATCCACCCCCCCCCTACGACCCAATGTCACCCCTGATTACGGTAGTACTCATTGTTTCTTTAGTCGGAAAATATTTGTTTTAAGTTAAGGGGTTACATACATGTAAATCGGTCAAAATTTCAGAGGTTGGTTTGAGCACAAACTCAAACTTTTTTAAAATCTGTTTTCAGGACATGAAAATATACATTTTCAACTATTATCAAAATAAATTTCAAGACATTAGATTGAATCATTGCCGAGATACAGCTATATGAAGTTAGCATTTTCAAAAAACGGGTGCCACGATATCTTAACACTGCCTTGACCAAATCGGATCACAATTTTGGTGAAGACTCCACGGAAAGGGGATCCATCGCCAAATCGCGATAAAGTTCGCTAAAACTAGCGAAAAATGTCGCTAATTTCTCAGCCTGCACAAAAATTACCTAGAATCGCTAATTTTTTTCGCTGGTTTGGAAGCCGATGAAATTCTACCAAACCAGTGAAAAAAAACACTGGTTTGGTGAAAAATGTCGCTGTTTGGGGGATCAGTTTTGCTAGAATCAGAAAATTTTCTCGCTGGTTTGGAAAAAGCGGCAGGGCACCAACATCAACCAGGAGATTATTGTACTGGTTTTGGGAAACAATTCGCTGGTCCAGCGGATTTCTTCACTGGACCAGTGTTCTTTTACGCTGGATCAGCGTTTTCTATCGCTGACGTCCGGTTTTTTTCCGGCGGCAGCAGCTCGTACCAAAATCAACCAGGAGATTATTCTACTGGTTTCGCCATGGTCATGGCCATGGTCAAGTTCCTCGCCTACGATTCTTGCTGCCACCTGCGACAATTTGTGCACTCAGCTATGCAGCAGTACAAATACATCTCCAGCTTCACTTCACCGTATTTTTCTGCTGCGAGAACTTTATGGAAACGTGCTTCTTTTCATTGAAAAGAACCATCACCTGTTGAGTATGTATTTGAATGCTGAACACTTGATGCAGAACTTTTTCATGCTTTTTTGTTTTGAAAAAACCCCTAAAGCAATTCGATTGCCACAAATCGCTTCCAAACGTAAACAATAACAAACATTTATGACGGCTGTCGGAAGGATGTGTATCAAACCAGCGAAAACTTTCGCTGGAAAAGAAACCGTTTCGGAAATAACAAACCAGCAAAACCAAGTTGCTGGATTTGATTTCGCGCAGCCACCTTTTTTAGCGAAAAATTTCGCTGGTTTAGAGAAAAATTTCGCTGATATCAGCAAAACCAACCCAGCAAAATTCGGTCGCTGGTTTGGCGATCGATCCCCTTTCCGTGTCGTTGAACCGTTTTTCTTTTTTTTTTTTTTGTTGAATCGGTTTTGTGTGCATGACGAAGGCCGATTTTCAAAAAGTTTATTTAAAAAAAAGATAAAAATATTTTTATGTTTTTCATATAAAAATCGAAAATTTTTGATTTTTGTATTTTTCAAAAATGCAAAATTTCAAAATCGGGCTTCGTCATGCACACGGGATATGTCTTGCGAGTCTTCACCCAAAATTTCAGCCTATTTGGTCTAAACCATCTCGAGATATCGTGGCACCCATAAATCAACTCGGTGTTCAGAGAAAAACACCCTCAAAGTTTGACAGCTCGCTTTGCGCATGGCAAAATTTTCAGCCTCAATCGTCTGTAACTTACTTTAATCATGAAATATCTTCATGAAACTTTCAGGAGTGATTGAAAATCATCTTTTAAGTTGATTTAATTAATTTTCTGTAATACGAAATTTTGTGATTTTTTACATGTAACTTCAGAAAACTTCCTTTAAGGGTGCACAACAACCAAGGAAGTTATTGTCTTCTTATTTCAAAATTGTCAAAATTACGGATCCAATCCGGAAACAATCTAATTGTAAATATAGTCAAACTTGGTTGTGAATAACATTGAAGGTAATATGTATTTTAGGGGATAAATGAAAAAATCATATCAGTATCAATTCTTTTCGGTAAAAATATTATCAGCATTTTAAATTTAAACTAGCGTTTTAAAAAGTATAAAATGGTTAATAAGGCCCTTTTCAAAGGTTAGTCAATAATTCTACATTTTGATTCTCATTTTTGGCGGAATCATCAGAAAATTTCAAATAAAAATTTGGCTTTATTTCAGCAACCAGAGGTCCAATTTTAATAGAAAGTTTTCTCAAAATTAAAAAAAAAATATTTCAGGCTTAAAAAACCGCCAATTTGCTCCAATTTTTATTTTTTGCTAAACTGTGAGTAGAATTTAGAATATCAAGGTATGATTTTTGTATGGTCAGCGTTCAGCAAAAAGCCTTTTTTTTAAGTTTAAGTTAATTTTTTTAAATAATTTTATTGTTATAATTAATCCAGCGCTGAAATTCCAGATATTTTTTTCTGGGCAATGAAGAGATTTGTAACAAAATGCAACGCTTCTATGAAAGATAGATTAAAAAAGTTTGTAAGCATTACCAATCAATCCCAAACTCTCAGTGAGCCGATGACGAAGTACATCTACAATGAATTAGTTTTCTAGAGCAGCGAGGTTTTTTGACAAACAAACTGTGATTTACTGTTTAGCTTTGCTATTTCTGTCCCTTTCCTTAGCAAATCTCGAAGTTTCATTTATAAAAATGAACTAAAGTACAAATCATAGTTGAGGAACTCTACACCCAAAACTGGCAGCGCTAGTCCGAGAGAATGATGGTCTCGAGTCGAGAGAATAGTGGTACCATTCACGGACGCAGAGAACACAGCTCGAGATGGGCGATAGAACTATTCTCTCGAGGTTCATTTGCAAAAAAAGTTCATCCGTCAAACAAAAAACCAAAAGTGTCGACAACGGGAATCGAACCAGAGACCTTTGACAAACCAATCCAATGTCTTAGCTGCCTCGGCCACCACAGCTTGGTGACCAAGGAGAAGTCAGAAGTCGATGTATGACACTTGTTGGAGATTTATTGATTCAACTAACGAATGAACTCATTTGTTATGATGGTGTGAGTTGATACCATTATTCTATCGATTTTGACACTGAGCCCTCAATAAATTTTGAGAGAACGATTATCTCGACTCTGAATTTTGGGTGTAAAACTTTATTACGTTAATTGAGTTGAAAATTATCTAGTAGGGGAACAGAATCTCGACGCTGTCGTGCTATCTAGTCGCACGTCGCTTTTTGTCGTTCCGAGAAAAATGCGTTTTAATGTTTGACCTTGAATTTCCAAAAATACTGAGCACGCAATATAAACAATTACAAATAAGTTTTGTTTGGCTGCCCATTCTGAGGATTGTCCCAAAGTTTGGTTGAATTTGGTTGTCGGAGTCCCGAGTTACAATTACAAATGTTTACGGAAATCGGGCTTGTAGGTGTGTCAAACGCGTTCTGACCTGAAATCCCTATGACCAGTTGTCGCACTTACATCAATTTTCGGGGTGTGTCAAGATTGAAACTTTGGAGTTTTTAAGGGTTTTTATTGAATATCTCAGGTTTGAAATCGAATTTTGGAGATCCGTGAAGGTCAAAAGGTGACGCATTGTGAGCTGCACAAAATGGCGTTCTTATCTCAATTTGGCCCAAAATGCACTTGCAACAAGTTAGCACGACAGCGGCAAACTAACTCTGTGTGCCTCTAATGTTGCCATTTCAACATTGACGTTCAATTACAGCTCGTAAAAAGCGTTTTCAACTGAAATCGAGTGATAAATAGCTCAAAAAGAAGTGGAGCAAGCAAGTTTCTATCAAAGCTTTACAAAATAAGTTGTTTTAAAAGTGGAAATTGAGAATTTTAAATCATCATTTTCAAAATACCCTAGGATTTTCACAATTTTCGGCACTTCCCATGGAATCACCGTACCCCCAGCAAAATAGTATAACCGGGCTAGCGGAAAGGCACTCCGTTGCCAGCCAAATCGAAACATTTTCACCATATTTATGTTGTTGAGCAGCATATCGGTCCTTACCCACCCCACCTTCCAGCCTTGGTGCCCAGGTCTGGTTCTCTCTGTTGAACGATATATGTTTAAAATAAATCAACCAGCAGAATCCGGCATCGACATTGGGGCTTCCCCTCCCTTCCAACAACCAATCAGGTGAGACCGAGCTTTTGAAGTGGGGTTTCTGGGATGAATGTGTTCCGGAATTCATGTCGGCGAAAGGCTTCGAGGATTTGCTTGAGCCTGATCGGGATGAGAATGATGATGATGATGATGATGATGATGATATTTTTGTTGTTGGTGAAGCGGATGGAATCAATACCGCCACACTCCTTCGCCACTCACCGGGGAATGGCTTTCGATAATTCAATTAAGCTTTATTAAGGCTGTTCTGTTGGTTGATGGTGCCGCCTCGTGCTGACGAGTGTGGCGAGGAAAAGCTCGCTCTGAGTGATGTTTATTACGCACCGGTACAGAAGGTTAATTGAAAGTTGTTTTCCCGGCAGATTGAGTTGAGCCAAGTGTAGTTAAGCTTTTCAAGGTGATTAACCACTCGGAGAGCAAGCAAATTGCAAACAATTTAAGAAATCCCATTTGAATAAACGAGCGCAATTTGCTTTCATGAGCGCAAATATTGCCGATCAAACTTTGAATTTTGAGTGAAAACCCCAGGCTTGGAAGCTCTCTTGATCTCGATTTGCGTAGCTGATTATTCATGGCAAAAAGCCGCCATGTTGCCTAATGCCTAATGTCGAACGGAAAAGGGGGGCGAGGATCGATTCTTGGCGTGACGGGTTTCGCCGAGGACGATTGTTTGACGTCGTCGTCGCCGCCGCCGGTTGTCAAATTGGGAGCTTTTTTATGTCGCCGATGGAGCGGTTTATGCCAAACAAAAAGACAGAAAAGGGGAAAAAGATGAGCTTGGGATTGTGTTTGGCGGAACGAATGGGTAAAATTGGCTGCCAGTTTGATCAGGGACACCTTGAGAAATGTTCAAATATTTTTAAAAAGAAATTTCGTTTGCAAGCTTTTTAAAAGTTTTAAAACACTTGAAGTTTATGAACAAATATAACCCTTTTTCATCTTATTTCTGATCTTCGAAACATTTTCGTCGTTTTTTGATTTTACAAAAAAATGTGTTTATGTGGATCCATTAATCATTTTCACTCTAAATTGCTCTGTATTTATGTAAATTTCCAAAATTGAACCAAATTATTCAGCAAATACCGTTTAAGCCCTTTCGAAGCTGGTGGAGAAATTTTGATTCTAAATTAAATGTGTCTCAAAATTTATGCAACTTTTTTTTGTATCTGTCATAATCACGAATTGTTTTCTTCAGGAGAATATTGCCTTTAAATGATAGGTTTTTGTCGATGGAATCATGTATCAGTTTTTGAACAACCATTTAAGTTTTTTCACTTCACAGGGGAAATTGTGTTGGAAAAATGGCATTTTTCGAAACTTTTTTTCTTCAAAAATGCTCATTTAATACAGCCATTTTTTTTGGGCAGTAGAACCAATCCATACAGCTTGTAGGAAATATTTTAATTCTCGCTTTGAAAATACAATTTAGAAACTTGAGTTTTAGTAAGAAAAAAAGTGCCAATTTCCAATATTTGTGGTTTGGTTGAGCGTTTAAGCAGGATGCATTACTATGAATACAAAGAGACGAGTTGTTCCTTTATAAAGCGGAATTAAAAGGAAAAATTCGTCTCTTTGTATTCATTGTTCCAAAATTTCTCAGAATCCTCAAGAAAGGCCGGTTTATCATACATTTATGCAAGCATATGAGTAGAAATGCAAATAAAACATCGAAAGATTTAATACTACATTGAAATAACTGAATAAAAATATGTTTAATGTGCTCCCAACTAACATTTTTTTCCAGGAGTTCTACAAGAGCTCTTCAAGATAGCTACAGCATAGCAGTTTGGACCGTGGTAGGATAAAACTCTCTTCAAGTGCTCTTCCAAACTCCTGAAGAAGTTTTGAAGGGAATTTTATCCTACCGCGGTCCAAACTGCTAAGCTGTAGCTATCTTGAAGAGCTCTTGTAGAACTCTTGGAAAAAATTGTTACTTGGGCTGTTTAATTTGCCCTTTAATCAATTTTTGTGTAGGTATTTTGTATGAATGGTTTTTTTTTTAATCGTAAAATATTGTGCAAACGTGATTTTGAATTTATATGATAAAATATAATAAGGCCGTTACAAACATTTTAAAAGTTTTATGCCCCCCCTTTCAAAAAAGATTCGAAAAATCAAAGAACAATTTTTTTTTCGAGAAAACTCAAAATGTTAATCTTTCTTTGTTTGGATTTATATTTCTCGGCGAATAATAACACAATTTTTAAACGTTTTTTCTTTTAGGTTTCGACCTACTTTTCTCCTTTCGGCCATCATCAAAATCTATTTAGAACAAAATTACAAAAATATTACAAAAAAAAAGAAATGTTAATGGAAATAGACAACAAATCAGCTGAAAACGATTTGAAATGCATTTTCCTGCGTTTTAAATTATATTTTGCATGTTTAGGATCGATTAAAAAAGTAGATTATGCGACAAGTTGCAACAAGAAGATTTTTTCAGCGCGAGTCATACATTTATCCAACGAGGTTCACCGAGCTAATGTTGAATTACTTTTCAAAACAAGTGCTGAAAAGTTTATCTTTTCAGCATCCATTTCAGTGCTGAAGCATTTGTTTAATAAAATGTTTTTATTCGATTCTGTTATTTTTTGTAGAGAATAGTAGGCTGATTTGTCGTTTGAGAATGTCAGAAAAAGTGAGTAGTTTTAAGCCGGAATTGCAAAAAAAAAAATTGTTTGCTATTACATCGGAATTTCATAAATTTCCTCAAAACTTAGGCATTTTGACAGCTAAAAAAATCAAAACAACTGGGCAGGAGTGAAATGCTTTTTTAAACACTTTTTCACTCAAAGTGACGAAATGGAAAGAAAATCGTTTTGTACTTATTGTAATAATATTTTTTTTATGAAGATTTACTATAAAAATCTTCAGTTTATATTCAGACTTCGAGAAAAAAGGTTTTTGTTTTACAAAATTTGGAGATAATAAAACCTTAACTAGTTGTGAAGCTAAAATACCGAATAACACTTAAGACCCTAAACCTAAACTTGTTTCTTGTAACTTTTCAAACCCTCATTTGAGGACAGGAAAAAATATCTAAAATGAAAAATACTAGGGTAAGGTTTCTTTTGTCTACAGAAATATGTATATAAATAAGAAAACAAAAAAAAAACAAAACAAAATTATTTAATTCAGACAAATGAATAGTTGACCATGACAATCAAACAAAGTTTGAAAACTTCATTGAATGATCAAGTCAAGATTATTATTAAATATTAACAAAATGTTATTAGCAATGGTTTTATAAAGGTAAAAAAATGCCTGAAAATATTTTTTATAAATGAAATTAAAAAATAAAATGTCATGTTTTAATCTAGGAGTTTCCAGCATCGTGTAAGATCGTATTAACCTTAACAACAAGCAAGTAAATCAATTATTCTGGAGTGACTCAGTTAATCCCTGATGATTCCTTACAATTTATCTACAATTCCATAATTCTTTTTTGAAAGTCTTAGAAAAATGTGCAAGAAATAAAAAATATACATTAGTTCTACATGAAAATTAATTTAAAAATTGTTAAATTGCTCAAAGTGGTTAAGAGGTTCCTTGGTTTTTGTTAGGGTTATGGATTTTTCACAAAATAACACTTTTCATTTCGCTGACAGCGTGAAAATCTTGAATTTTCCGTGAAATTCCGTTATTTTTTTTATTTTGTTCAGGTCAATTCATGTGATAAATATTCCACCAATTCATGTAAATTGAAATACAATCAACTCTGTGGCTGTCGATTTTCTCGATATCAATAATGCTCTACAGTCGATTTTCTGTGAGTAGATAATATTTATTTTTGTTTTCCAATCCATGTTCATGCTCTTTAAAAAAAATGTACATTTTAAAGATTTTCTATAAAGTAGATAATTTAATAAATTTTATAAATTTTCATTAAGAAAAAAATTTATCTATGAGTAGTTGATGAAACATACATCTGTTATTTTAACACTTGATTTTCCTGGTTATTTTAACATTTTCCACGTTCTGTGAAATTTTATGTTCTGAAATTATGATCCCCGTGAATGTTGCATTTTCGTTGCGTTAAATACAAGGGTCCTGATTTTCGGTTCAGAGATCAGAAATCACTCACTCATCGCCGAGCGAATCTTTGCTGACTGGAGCTCGCAACCATTCGCAAGTGAACACTACGCTCAGGCTGCCTGCGATTTGCTCAATCGCTTCTCCCAGCGACACAAATACATCGTGAATTTCTTTGCCCACTCTGTCCGTTGACCCGAGTCACACACGAATACGTTCAGAGAGGAGAGAATCTAACAACACACCAGCTCGGCGCTCTTTTGGCCTGCACTACTACAGTTTACCGTAAATTTGTATTTGGCATTATGGAAATTGCTTGTAAATGTGTCTTTGATGTCGTGTTATCAACAAAATTACAAAACACTTATGATAACATAGATTTCCACCAGTTTTATAAATGAGTAAAACAAAGCCGATCGCAAAAGATTTCGATTCAGCGACTGAGCGACATAACGCAATCGGTCTCTCTGAACCATTCGCTGTACTACTCGATTGAAGTGAGAGGGAGAGCAAAAAGAGAGTATTCTGTAGCGATTGGTTCGGAAGCGACAAATGGTAGGAAACGGTCAGAGCAGGCTTTTGTTGCTTTTGATTGGTGGTAGCGAGTGAATGAGTCGTTTTGGAGCAATCAGGACCAGGGATGGTATTTACTCGTTTCCTCGCCGATGGCGAGGGTTTTTAGATATCGTCCCGCGCTCAAATCATTAAATTTTCGGCGTTCTCCCAAAACTGCATCAAGAGAGCGAAGCGAAAACGACGCCGATGAAATAGCGAGCAACGAACAAACCGATGCGTAAGACGGAAAAAAATCTCTCACACAGCCAGTCCCCTCGCTCAAAAAGCAAGAGAAAGAGCAACCGTGAAATTCTCTCGCCCGTAAGCCCTGTAGAAATGAGTTCATTTGTGTGCGTGAGCTCCAGTGTATGTATACAGCAATTTCGTGTGCGTGCCTCTCCGGTTGGAACGATAGTTCCATCGGAGCCAGCGAGAGGGTATTTCTCGTCGATGTGATGGGCATTCGATATTCGCGATAGCAAGCCGACCATCACTCGGCTGCGAAAGAGAAGAGAAATATTAAGAGACGAGGAACGCACCGAAATATGCATCAATGATAGTGCGATGGTGATGGTTTACCTACCCTGATCAGGACCCTTGGTTAAATATCACTAACCTAGTCCTTATAATAAGACACGATTGTTTTTATTCTAATAGATTTTGAGCCATTTCAAAATTTTAAAGATTGACTTTCATATGGAATTCCCGTATACATTCAAAAAAAAAAAACGTTACTTAATCCACCTAGGTGAATGGGGGCTTCCTCTTCTCGGTTCATACACAAATAAATGTATTGAGAATGTACATGTATATATAGAGGCGATTCGTTGATTGAGTTCTAAAATTCAACTAAATTGGTAATATTATTGTTCACAATGATAAAGCTTAATTTTCTGGGTACAATGACCCTTTGTACGACCGCAAAGGATTTAAAATGGATTTTAAAACAATTTAAAATAATAACTTTGCGATCCTTTTGACTGAAAGCAGAATACTTAGTATATAGTCTAGAGACTTACTAAATCGAATGCTATTCAATCCGAGTAGAAGTAAAATACGCCCATGTTCGTCGACGAAAATCCATGTAAGCAATGCACGCGAGTTTTTACACCGTGACGGCATAGGGGGATGGCGTCACTATTTTTAGACCACGTTTTCCACTTTTTCTTATCGAAACCGACTACTTTAACGACTTCATTTTGCTGGGCGAGATAGGACGCCGTCTATTTTTAGACGATGACTCAGCACTTTTGCACTTAAAAAAACCAGATGGCAGCACGATGTAACGCCACGTCCCTATGCAGTGCTCGAACGAGTCAAAATTTCCGTAAACTCTCTCCTTCTCTCGCCTTGCATTCCGCTCTCACCTTCTACAGCTAAAGCGAAAATTTAAGAAAGGGTAAAAAGTGTATCGCTAACGAAGTCGATCGATGGCTCATGGATAGGTATCTAAGAACACATTACATATTGTCATTTCCCGAAATGACTTGACTTGTCTTGGCTTGGCGAAGACGTTTTTGAGGCTATTCTGGTCCTGATTTAGGGACGACAGAATCTTAGCATGCTGGACGCGATTCACAAAGGGAATTTTATTTCCTAAAATGACATTCGAAGCACGATGAAAAATGCTTTCGAGTGAAGTATAATAGTTCTGGGTTTTTAGCCGGATGGGCGAACCAGCATGTGATAATGCATTGGTATCGTCAAAAATAGCAGTTTAGTGCAGATATTAGCGACTAAGCCTAATAATTCGTCGAGATATGTATCTCATTGGATTGGGTTTGAAAAAGCTTTACAAAAATGTGCAACATGCCGAAATTTTGGTTAATTTTGGCCACGTTTTAGTCGATTTGGAGGCGGCTGAATGCAAACAGTTTTCTTAAAGTGGCTGTAACTTTGGCTAATTTCAATGGATTTTTGTCCCGTTTCAGCCGTGGATGGAGGACATTCCAGACTACCTAGTTGTGCAAAAATGAAGCAATTTTGAAAATTTTTCATCGTTTTTTGTTTTTCCATTTTAGTTTTGCAAATCGTTTTTCGTAAATATCTTTTGACAGGAAAGGGCTACGGGGAAGATTTTCAATAGCGACTTATCGGAAGCTAAGAGGGATCGAATGCAACCGGAAGTGTCCAAATCCGTTCAGCCATTTCCGAGAAATCGAAGTGCAATTTTTTGGCCAATTTTCAAGTGATTTTATATGGCATTCCTCGGAGAGGAAGCCAAAACTCGGGTTCCCCCAAAATAAAATAATCTGCCGTAAACCAATTGCGACCAGTTGGTCGCGTTCTTGTTCCACACTTCTCAACAAGTCGAGTCGGCGTAGTGAGCTAGGGCGCGCCCTAGAATTTTATTTTTGGCCGTGGGTTCGAATCTCGTTCTCTCCCGCTCGCTCTCTGAGCTGATTTGTTTTTTTTTTCTCTCTGCGCGTTGTCGAGCAATCTTCCGGCCGGAAGGTGCTCGACTTGGTTTTTCGAGCAATCTTCCGGCCGCTCGACTTTTGGGGCCATGCTGGACCTGATTTGAGGTCGGCGGAATCTTTGCATGCTGGACGCGATTCACAAAGGGAATTTTATTTCCTAAAATGACATTCGAAGCACGATGAAAAATGCTTTCGAGTGAAGTATAATAGTTCTGGGTTTTTTAGCCGGATGGGCGAACCAGCATGTGATAATGCATTGGTATCGTCAAAAATAGCAGTTTAGTGCAGATATTAGCGACTAAGCCTAATAATTCGTCGAGATATGTATCTCATTGGATTGGGTTTTGAAAAAGCTTTACAAAAATGTGCAACATGCCGAAATTTTGGTTAATTTTGGCCACGTTTTAGTCGATTTGGAGGCGGCTGAATGCAAACAGTTTTCTTAAAGTGGCTGTAACTTTGGCTAATTTAAATGGATTTTTGTCCCGTTTCAGCCGTGGATGGAGGACATTCCAGACTACCTAGTTGTGCAAAAATGAAGCAATTTTGAAAATTTTTCATCGTTTTTTGTTTTTCCATTTTAGTTTTGCAAATCGTTTTTCGTAAATATCTTTTGACAGGAAAGGGCTACGGGGAAGATTTTCAATAGCGACTTATCGGAAGCTAAGAGGGATCGAATGCAACCGGAAGTGTCCAAATCCGTTCAGCCATTTCCGAGAAATCGAAGTGCAATTTTTTGGCCAATTTTCAAGTGATTTTATATGGCATTCCTCGGAGAGGAAGCCAAAAATATCATTGAATATTATTTTAACTATTTTTATTTCTATCATCTCTAAAAAAATCCCAAAATTCGGAGTTGCAGAAATTTCATTAAATCATGAAATGCAGTAATAAAAGAAAGTAAGAACGATTTAAGCTTAAAAATTTGCCTAGATAAAAGTGCGTTATTTTTTTTAGAAAGACTAAAATGTGTTACGGGTGCCAAGGTGCCTCGTAATTTCATGGACAAAATTGCATCAGTGTGGGGTGAAGGCTTTCAAGACATATTCTCTGGTTGGAAAAGTCATATAAAAAAGTTGAACTTTATAACAAACAAAAAATCTAGAAATTAAGGAATTCTTCTATCCAAAAACTAATCTGAAAATATATTTCTGAGCGAGATTAGTTTGTAGTTATTAGTTTTATTAGTAGAATAGTTATTAGCACAAGATTGCATATTTTAATTGAGTTAAAAAATCATTTTTTTTTTGAGTTTACATTTGATTGCGTAAGTTATTTCGATTAAACAATGATGTTTTAAATACCCTCGTACAAAATTATCTCACAAACTACCAACTACGATTGTAGGCAGCAATTTCAATATTTGCATTGCTTTTAAAAAAATAAAAATTCAACATAATATGCATAGCCTTAGGGTAAGAAATCAGTAGGGTTAGTGAAATTTCACGATTTTGCTGTCATTGTATGATTACCAAACTCAAATAGGAATGAAAATAATCTTGATAACTGCTGCAAAGTTCAGGGGTTTAATTACTAATAAAGAGTTAGTGATTTTTGACGATTTCGTGTTCGGCTTAAACTTCGTGAAATTTATCATTTTTTTTCAAATATTTTTTTTAAATAACAAAATAATGAATATTTGATCGATGAAGACTTTTTAAGTAAATTTTATAATTTTTCAATTGGAAAGCTTGATATGAACCATTTGAAGAATTATTCACTTTTTTCAGTTGTTTGAAACTAACTTAATTTAGTATTTTTTTCATTCGTTTTAATACACATTTCGCTAACATTTTATTTGAAAGGAAATGTTTCAAAAGAAATTCAAAAAAATCCAGCTTTGTTTGATTCAAAATAAAATGAAGAGTATTTTTTCTGTTTCAAATTACCTTTTTAAAACATTTTAGATTTTTTTCTGAGTCTTGTTTAATTTTCCCGAGAAAGATAAAAAATAATCTTTTTTTTTGTTTTCTGATCTCATTATGAATTAAAAATTTCGAGTGCGTTACAAATCAAATAATTTTTGCTTATTTATTTTAAATCAAGTTTTTGATGAGTGAGATGAAAACTTAGAAAAATATTTTTAATGGGCTACCTGTCACAGAAAATTCATATAATTTTACTCATTTTGGCTGAAAAAGATTGTTTAATCTTGCTTTGCTATGAAATTTATTAAAATGCAAATCAGCGAATTTTTTTTTATCTTTATTAGTAGAATATTAAAAACAGCAGTTCAGTAAATGAGAAAACGCATACCCTACATTTTGTTTAAAAATAAATAAAGAGCTCATGCATAAACCAGGTGAAAACTTTTTTGAAAATTAGGAGAATTTGGTTTTTGTGTCACGTTCAAATTAAGTGAAGTTTTTTTAGTTTATTTGACAATTTCCAGAGTTATTTTAAAATTTTTCACGTTCCGCGAAATTTGGTGTTTGAAATTGTGGTATCCGTGAAATTTTCAACTTTCAAGCGTGAAAAATCACTAAGCCTAGAAATCAGTAATCCCACGCTATTTTAAGCAATTCTGAAAATTTAAGTAATCCTCGACTTTTGAAGGAAATCTAGTGGAAATATTGAATACAAATCGAAGGCCAGGGAATTATCACGTGCCAGATGATACTTTTTATTTAATGTTTCTCAATTGATTTTCATCGGAGAAATATTAAAATAAAAAAAGTCTTAAAAAACTAAATAGAGACTTCATTTTTTTTCTTGTAGTACGAATTTTCACCAAGAATTAAGGAATATCAGTTTATTGGTTTCCTGACTGATTTCATAAGTTTTTTGGTTGGAAAATTTTGATTTTTTTTTGTTTTTTCAAACCATATTTTAACTTTATTTTTTTGCAACTTTTGTTACAATTTTTGAATCCAAATCCACCAAACAGTATTTTCACCGTGCCTTCCCTCCTAGAGCTGGCTCGTATTTACATATCATTTCCATGAATGCTCGAGCGAACGCTCATGGTGATACGATTCCAATTCGGCCCGGAAAAGGACGTGGATGCCGACGACGAAAGCTTCTTCCGAATGGGTTCGGCAATGGCGAAATTAAAAATCCAAAATAAAAGGCAAATCAGCTTTTTGCCCCACCAGAAAAAAAGGGGTTCACCAATCCATTTCGCCCACCACCGCAAATAAGCTGTTTATGGACCACCCACCTCCTCCCCTCTTCCCCACCCCTGCACTTTGTGGGGCGTAATGGGAAATGGTCGTGAAGTATGAAATTGATAGTCGACTTTGTTGTTTTGCGAGGTCGGCGCTTATAACGGGAGGGGATCAGCGCAAATTGGAATCGCTTTTGAGTGGAAATTTTGCGCTGAGATCGACCTGAAAAGGTCATCATATTTTGGCTAGTCGTGGTTCAGCTTCATTGGCTTTATGATGATTTATTTGGAATTCTATTTGATTTGCATGTAAACTAGTAGAACTACGATTCCAGTAGCCAGGTTAAAACTCTACTTCCACTTCCAAGTCGTGTAATTCCGGTCGTAATTAGCGCAACAAAAGCGGCTTATCCGGGGCTTGTTGTTTTTGGTGCAGTTCTAAACAGTTCCAGGAGCCAGGTCAACGCTAAGCCGCCGCCATCCGTCAGGAAGCTACGCTCTGGGTGGCCCTGCAATCGCTCAACCATCGATAAGCCGTTCAACAAGGAAAGCCATCAGCTGCCAGCTCAGTGGTCGTTGTTCGCGAGGAATTTGCTAATGGGCTTTCTGTCTCTCTCTATCTACTGCTGGTCTGGGCATTGTGTCTGCCAATGGAATGGTCTTAATCCCGCGTCCCGTTAACTCGACACGTGAGACATACCTTGGTACTTTCAGGCTGGGGTTTCATCTACAGAAAGTGTAGTTCTCTCCAACACTCGTGAAAAGCCCTTCCAGAACACTCACAAACTGTTGTAGTTTTAAGGGAGTTTAGAGCTGTACAGCGGTGAAACACGCTGCTCTAACTGTCAGTGTGACCTGTTATGTTCTGGTGAAGAGTTGGGAAATTTAGTTCACATCGTTAAATTTCAAATTTAGTTTAAATTATAAAAAAAGCATTCTCTTTACGTTTTCAAATGTACATACCTCAGCAGCGAATGGTACGATTTTCAATGTTAAATATGAATACATTCGTGAAATTTTCTGATATTCAAAAAAGGTCAAATTTACGACCTTTTGAAATGTTAGTCTTATTTGAAAAATAAAAATATAAACATATAATAATTTAAATTACAAGCCTAGGTTTCAACATTTGGATGAAAAAAGTGTTTAAAAATGCATTCTACAGGAGGACAGTTGCTTTCCAATCATTAATTTTGAAAATATCGAGGTATTGACGGATATATTTTTTGGGACGGAAACCTTTTTATGGGACTGTACATTGATATTTCATGAAAATTTAACGTGAAGACTTCCATCATTGCCATGATTTTTCGTTTATACATTTTGCGTCGCAATCAATATTTTGACAAAATTCCTTCTACAAGTTGTTTAGAATAGTGCCCTACACATGCTGATTCCTTTTTGTTAACGATTATCACATTCCAGGCAAAGTTATGGAAATCGTCATTAATCAATGATTGCCAACTAGGACCTCAATGATTGTACCACAAAATTATATAAATTTTGAAATACATTTGATTTAGACCAAAAATTCTTTCAGTGGCTTCAAGAAGGCAACAACCGCCACATGCTGATTCATTTTGGTGCAGAAATTCGGTAAATTGAATTCAATACAGAGAATTTTAGAGAGATGATCAATTTTCTTCGAAAATGATCAACGGCTTCACCTTAAAATGTTTTCAAAGGAGTACAAACATGCCAGATATCATTATAAACGCAGGCAAATGCATTTTAACTGGTTTTCAGTTGATTAAACTTTAATTTTCATTAAAGTTTTGAAGCTCTACGAAAAAATATTTTAAACGAAGTTTTACGAAAAATATTTGAAACGGCCTAAGTGAAAAAAGTTAAATTAAAAATCACATTTTTTTCACCATGCATCATTTTTTTCAGTGTAGTCCTTATCCATACCTACAACTTTGCCGAAGGCATCAAATCGATCAAAAAATTCCTTCAAGAGGAATTTTCGTTTTCATTTGTATGGACAGCTGCCAAATTTTTATGGAAAATTATATGGACAAACTCATGATCTAAAATGGCTTCTTTGGTAAAATGGTAAAATCCAGAAATTAAATTTGGATTCATTATTAAAAAAAAGTGACTTAAAACGCATTAAAGATTAGAACAGTTTCCCTGCAATCATTAGATCGTCCTAAAATAAACGGTTTTGGCAAAAAAGTAAACTTTGCAGTTCTTTTAATCATGATGTCCCAAACATTAAATTAACTTTTAAAAAATCAGCTGATTGACATCAATATTTGACAAAATGGCCTAATTCGCATTCAAAAATATTTGATAAACAATAATAATTTGGAGCAAGGATTTTTCAAGCTTAACAATGCTAAAAGAATGTTACGTGAAGGCTACTGCTTAAAAATTTAAATATACAAAAACCTTAATGAAATTGTTGGCAATAGCATTATTAAAATTTGAATATTTTTCTAATTTTCCATGGATATTCAAAATTCTTAAAAATGCATTTCGATACATAATACATATTTTTGAAATGACGCAAAATTTTCACAAAACTAGGTTTGTTCGAAAGCAATGCTTTTTTCAATATTAAAAATTTTTATTATTGCAATATGGGAATCAAATGATTGGTAATTCAACATACATTTTAACAATGATACGTTTATTAAATACTATTTTTTTGTACAAAACTATGATTTTTTTGAAAAAAATTAAACATTTCCCAGTAAATTAAACTTTTTCAAATACTCAACATAATTTTTAAACTACGCATTTAAAAATAAAATAAAATTTGAGTTAATGCAAATGGGAATAATGTATGGAAAATTCCCAATCATTGAATACCGATACTGCAATAAATAAAATTTGGTATCTTTTTTTTGAAAATTTGCATCAATTAGGCCGATGCAAATAATTAAAAAAGTTTTTGTCCTCGGCCCTGGCCGAGGTCAAGGGGGCAAAAATAAAAAAAATATAAAAAGTTAAATAACAAGCCATAGTCTTCACATTTAAATGAAAAAAGTGTTTTAAAATGCATTTTACACTAGTTCAGTAGTTTTGCAATCATTAGTTTTCGAAAAATCTAAGATCTGACAAAAACAAAAATTGTATCAAAAAAAAAAAAGATTTTGCATCGAAAATTGAAAAAAATCTTAAAATTTTTTGATAAACCCAAACATGCTAAAAATGATTTTAAACGCAGGAGAATGTATTTTAATTTGATTTTAGTTGGTTGCACTTAAATTTTCATTGAAATTTTGAAGTTTATTGTAAAAATATTTTTTTTGCCCCCTGATTTTTCGGCCCAATTTTGAAGGGGGGGGGGGGGGGGGGTGACAAAAACTTTTAAAAATATTTGTACCAGCCTTATTGAACATTAAGAGTATTTGAAATACAGAATTCTTGCATTTAAATGGAAAAAAATGAAAATTTTTGAATCATTTTCTTCTCAAGTCATAAGAAACAACGTAGTTTTGTTAAAAATGTTGAGTAATTCAAAAATATATATTTCTATTGAAATATAAGAAAAATCCCAATCATTAAATACCTTTATTGCAATAAATTTAAATTTTGAGTTTTTTTCGATTGTTTTGGTAAATATTTGGAGGATTTAAAAAAAATATATTATTACTTTTGAAATTTGTAAAAAGAAATGTTTATGTTCTAGTTTCTTTAGTTTTATATTTTAACTGGTTGAATCTATAAATCAAAATTTCAATACTAATATTTTTTTTTAAGTTTTGATCTGTCTTTTTTTTATTGATTGAAGAAAAAAAAAAAAATCAGGCATGATGACTTGAGGTACAGTCAAAGCAACACATGTTTTTTCAATTACCGTTCAAAATATATCGGGTCAACTGAGTACACTTTTTGACTCGACCATCACCGATTTGAACCAAATTTGGAGGGAACGTTTATCAATCGATAGTTATCAGAAATCCCATGTTTGGAGCTGTTTGGAACATCCCTCTATTTTGAGTACCACCCTCTTTTTTGACGATTTTCTAAAAAACTTTTGTTTCTTTTAATCATAACTTTTTTGCAACTATTTGAGCAAAAGACTTTCTTCAGGTTGCATTATAAAGAAAATTGTCCAAGGAATTCGATAAAAATAAAATTTTAACCCTTGAATTCCCCCTAATGTTATATTTTAACTTTGTATGTTTAAAAATTTACTTTTGATCAATTGCTTTTTTTTTTATTTTTTTTACACAGAAAAGAAGTTAAGTTTTGGAATATTGATAATTTGGCAGGTCGAATATTACCTCTTTTTTTGAGTAAAATTATATAAAAAAAATGTGTAAAAATGTGAACCTGATGAATATTTATCAAAAACTGATGAAAATTCATCATTTTCTGGGGTAAAATTAATCATTTTTTGCCACAAAATAATTTTTTTTTTCTGTGTAATAATCAATGTAAATCTCAAACTAAAATGTTCTATTGGCGAGTAACAGCAATTTTACAGAAAAAAGTTCGATTTTGCGCAGCACTCTGTGCTATAGATTTAATTCCGAAGGGGGGGGGGGGGACATATAAAAACCGAACTGTGCGCGATTCATCCCTTTTTGTTGAAAAGTACACCATGTACTTCCGAGTGCTGCGCAAAATCAAACTTTTTTCAGTAGAATCGCTGTATCTCGCCAATAGTTTATTTTAGTTTGAGGTTTACATTGATCATTACGTAAAATTGTCCAGGGAACACGATGGTGATCAAATAAAAAAAATTAAAATATAAGCAATTGGTTCAAAGTGAATTTAAAACTAAAAACGTTAAAAAATAATACAAGGGGGAATTTAAGGGTTAAAATTTTTTTATATCGAGTTTCTTAGACAATTTTCTAAAAAATGCAACCTGTAGAAAGTCTCAAATGGTTGCAAAGTTATGATCAAAAGAAACAAAAGTTTTATAGAAAATCGCCAAAAAAGAGGGCGGTGCCAAAAATTGAGGGATGGTCCAAGCAGCTCCAAACTTGGGAATTCTGATAACTATCGATAGATCAACGTTCCCTTCAAGTTTGGTCCAAATCGGTGATGGTCGAGTCCAAAAGTTGTTTTTTTTTCAAATTTGTTGTAAAAAATCAAAAATATTGATTTTCTAAAACAGCAATCATGTTAGATTCGATTTACGACATTTACTTGGATACAAATTCAATTTTTCAATTCAATTCGGTTTTATTAGTGAATAATCATGTAACAATCAGTTCATTCGCAGTACATAACAGAGTTTTGGAGTTCCTTTCAGCTGTGTGTTAAATCTCAATCCATTTTGGCACGATTATTGCTTATCACTTAGAGATTACCAAGAGTAAGAAAAAATTTAGAAAAAACTTACTGAAATTGCAAAGGAAAGGGGATAGAAATAGAAAAAGCTTAAACTAAATCACAGTTTTTTTTATCTATTGTAGATGTGCTTAATCATTAGCTCCCCGAGGGCCAGAAATTGCTCCGCCTTGTTACGGCAGGTCCGAAACCGCGTCATCATCTCACCCGCTAGAGCAAAAACTCCGGCAAGGTGAAGAGATCTTCTCCGGTAACTTCTTGCTGGGCCGCATCGCCGCTACCGGCAGCGACCACGCTGGCGAACGATCGCCCCATCCAGGAGGGAACGCTGGGTTGTCCGCTGGAACCGTACGCTGTCCAGCTGCAGGAACGGTAGAGCTCGTATTCCGCTGAGAAGGGTGGGATGCTGCTGCTTTCTTCTTCCTCTTTTCCTGCTCCTCGAGGTAGGCCTTGCGCGCGACGCATCCGCGGTAATTACCGGTATGGTTGCCGTCACAGTTGGCGCACTTAATGCGCGCCTTGGTTTGCTCTGCCTTGTCCCCCAAGTCCGCCTTGCACGGCAGTGCACACTTCTCCGAGAGGTGTGTTTCACCGCACTTCACGCAGCGGGGCGGAGGTTGCAGTTCCGCGAGCCGTGGCCGAACTTCTGGCAACGGTGGCATTGTGCTACGTCCATTGGGTTTTGGAGTAAAACCGCCAGTTTACCCAAAACCGTCCAACGCCTTAGTCCGACGCAGGTCTTGGATTTTGACGGTGCCGCGGTCGAAGTACAACAGGTACAGAGTGTGCGTACCTGTGACTGTTGTCTTGCGCGAGAGCACTTTTATCTCCCGTGGCGTTATTCCGGCACCCGAGAGGTGTCCCTTCAGGTCGGCGATTGGGCGGTCTTGGTAGCCCTGCAGGACTACCTTAACAGCGGTCTTCTCAACTGGATCGAATGTGTAGAACTTGAAGTTGCTACGCTTCAGTTCTTTCACCACCAGATCGAAATTCTTTTGGTGAAAGTAATCACTTGAACTTTCGATTTGCCAATTTTCAGACTATATTGGAGGCCTTCCAGCAACTCGTCAACATCGTCCGCCAACGTATCCAAAACAAAAATTGGAGGTGGTCGCCGTTCCTTCGGAGAATTAACTTTTTTTGTCGTACTACCTTTTTTGCGTGCACGTCCATCGTCGTCGTCGTCATCGGTAGTGCTGCTACCGTCGGTGTTGTTGTTGTAGCTTTCCTCGTCACTCAGTCTCGCGAACTTGTTACTGGTGGGAATGTTGGCAGATGTTGATGCGCCACCGGTGGACAGATTGCCGGAAGTACCTGAACGGAGTCTGCTTCTTATAGGGCTGCGATCCTGGACACGGTAATTAGCGTGTAATAACTCCGGATTGAATCCATCAGCGCATACGCTCCCCTGCGCGATGGCGGACGACGCGGCGGCGTTGGTTTGTTTACCTTTTTGCACTCGGCCGGTAGACGAACTTCGCGGGTTTTTCGAGGCCGCACTCGAACTGCCACGGCCACGGCCGGCCTTCGGCATGCTGGTGAAGCAAACTCGCGGGTAATCACGGTCGATTGCGGCGGAAAATTCGAAAAAACTTTTAGAGCTCTGAGCACTTCACTGCTGCTTGCTCTGGAGGATACACGCAGAATGATTGGATACAAATAAACAACCTTAGAATAATTAGGATGGCAATAATGTTGTTGTCGCCATTTTTAACTATTTTAATTATTTAAATTTCTTACACTTTTAAAGTGATGTCCCTTATTTGTTATTGCGCACAAACCAAACTTTTAGTACCCTTGATGAGTAATACAAAATATTTGAAATTTTAAAGGAAAACAAAGAGTAGCTGTTGATCATTCAATTATTTTTAAACAGTATAAAATGAAGTAATTTTTTTTTTTAATTAAAATTATATTGTGGAAATTATGAAACAGCATTATTCAAAAACTGAAAAAATGCTTAACCATGCTGAAAAATTATCACCCTTTTTTAATTTAATTCCAACCCCCAGTCTGCCCAACTCTAACCCGCAAGGCCAAGATGAAGTTGCAAAGGTGTTGGCCAGGAATGTACCGTGCCCGTTTCCGGGCCGCGTCACTGCCAAGCAGCGTACAAATCCGCTTCACGAACACGAACTCGGCATAAAATATCATGTTAATTCCAAATGTTGTGCACGATTCCGTGTTTGTTTGGACGGGAGTTCAGAGTCTTTGTTGCAGCAAGCTTTCTTGGCCGTGCCCCGTACTTTGAGGAGGTACAATTTACACCTTGGCTGGGTGTCTCACCGTGAAGCACACCTGGTTGTTTTTGCACGGCAGGGAAACAACAGCAATTTTAAGGAAAATGATAATTAATACTCGCTCTGGTACATGCTCTGCATTTGTAAGCCGTGGCACGGTGGGATTAGTTGAAATACGTGTGGGGAAAAAATAAATAATGATACTCATGATGAACATAATCTCTAAATCAATTTTCCAGCAGAAAGCAAAAAAAAAAAGGATGAAAAATGCCCGTCAGTTTTGATTTATGATTTCAGCTCAAACGAATAAATTCTAAACAACTGCGTCAATATTATAAATCATCGACGTCAATCAAAATTTTTGCAAGCAAAAAAAAAAATCCTGATTGCGAATCCCATTCAAAAACCTTCATGTGCCCCTTCATAATCCATCACGAGAATTTTTCAATTTCTTCCCAGCGAATCATTTCCAATTTAGCCTTCATCGTGGGGGCAGCAGCAGCAGTGAAATTCAAAATTTGTGCACATCTTATCGTTTGGCGAGTTTTTCCAGCAGTTTTCACTATCATTTGGGTCATGGTTTCATTTGAAGGAAGTATGCTGAATATTTCCAAAAAAAAAATCATTTTTTTTTATTCATTTCGGAGAGTTTATGAAATCGAGAAAATTAAAAATCAGAAGCTACGAAAAATAAAATAAATAAAAAATGACAAATTTAGTCGTGCCACCCCTAGCACAATATCGGGCACGAAACATATAAATGATTCATAAATCAAGTACGTTATGTATCGATTTGGAGTAGTGTGGCATTGGCAGCAACAATACAAGAAAAAAAAGCTCGGTACAAAAATAACCTTCTCAAATAATACAAAACGACACACACACACACACCATATCGGAACTTTTGATATGAACGGCTGGTTGCGCATTTCCAACTGTTGTGTTGTATCGAGACAGAGAGAGGCCCTGCCATGAATAATTTATCATTGCGCGAACATCACGTTTTTTTTAGTTTCCGTTTTTGTTGTTGTTGTTGGATTTTCACTTTCCTGTGTACACATTCACACACTACCGGGTACTCGATAGTTGAGTGGGCGGAACGAAGCTAGACAGTTGAAAGGAAAAGGTAAAATTAAATCATAAATTTGCTGGTAATTTTTTTTGTTTGATGCTCTTTTTGATACATTTGTCATGATTTTGTAGTGTTTTTTTTTTAAATGAGCATCCAATGAGATAGAATTGAAGATTACAGTTGAAGTTTAGATTTGAAATTAGGAACATAGATTTTTTATAAAATCCCACACATTTTTTTTATTCATGTGGCTCTTGTTTTCTTCAATGTGATTTAAAGTTTTTCATGATGAAGTTTTTAACATATTTTGAAATGTTTAAAAATTTAGTTATTAAAAAAATTTAAAACATTGATAAATAGATAATTTAAATGCTTTCAAAGTGTCATGTTTTCCTCAATGAAAATTAGTTCGAACTGGAAAACGTACTGTATCCCCGAGCAAACGGAAATAACGTGGGAATAACATAACTGTTATTTGAAAATACTAGGCCAATATCATTTTATGTTATTTATAACAGGATTTGTTATTCGTTGTTATGATTTTTTTGTTATAGGATTGTTATTGTAATAACAGACTAATAACATTTTTAGTTATTCTTCGAACAAATCTTTGTTATTATTTTTTGTTATTTTAACAACTAATCCGATCATCCCAATAACAGTTGGCGGTATTCTTCCATAACACAAAATGTTATTCCCAAGTTGTTTTTGCTTTCAACCAATATCAGACCAATAACAAATTTTGTCATGATAACATAAACTGTTATTCAACCCTTATGCAAAAATGGATTTTTCAAGAAGATTCCATAACACTTTCTGTTATTTTAACAGTATTTGTTATTGAAATGGCATGAATTTAGTTATTACCGTCTGCCCGGGTCGGATTTTTTTTAAGTTTTAGAAAAAGACCAGTTAATATCAGTTATTGAATTGCAAATTTTAAGTGTTTTTGAAACAGATTCAAAAAATATATTTTTGTTTACATGCACTTTGAAAAGAACTACTAATATCCCGAGCAGACGTAAATAACTTGGGAATAACATTTTTTGATATTTAAAAATACTAGGCCAATAACATTTCATGTTATTTATAACAAGATTTGTTATTCGTCGTTTTGATTTTTGGTTATTGAATTGTTATTGTAATAACAGACTAATAACATTTTAAGTTATTCTTTGAACAAATATTTGTTATTATTTTTTGTTATTTTAACAACTAATCCGATCATCCCAATAACAGTTGGCGGTATTCTTCCATAACAAAAAATGTTATTCCAAAGTTGTTTTGGCTTTCAACCAACATCAGACCAATAACAAATTTTGTTATTATAACATACACTGTTATTTAACCCGTATGCAAAAATGATTTTTTTAAGAAAAATCCATAACATTTTTTGTTATTTTAACACTATTTGTTATTGAAATGGCATAAATTTAGTTATTACCGCCTGATCGGGATAGCCAACTTGAAAATAAAGATATTTTTATGATTTAACCCCATTAAATCATTTAATCAAAAGTAAATGAACTTAGTATAAGAAACAATTAATTACGATGTTTTTACATGAAACATTTAAAGTCACCTTACTTATAAAAACGAAACTATTGGCACTACGCCCCCCGGGGCATGGCCTTCCTCTAACGTGGGATTTCTGCTCCAGCGCCTCTGACGAGACAGGAGAAACCGGGACCGACGTTTTACTTCACCATCCGATAGAAGCTCAGTGGATAAGGCGGGAATCGAACCCGCGTCTCATAGCATCATCGGGATCGGCAGCCGAAGCCGCTACCCCTGCGCCACGAGACCCACCACCTTACTTATGTTCAATTTGAATTAATCATTCCAAAATTGCAAAATTGTTGAATTTTCGAAATTGAAAAAAAAAATCAAGTCAGTTCTGAAAATTTTGAATTCATTGTGAAAATAAATGAATAGTTGAATTCTTTTGAAGTAATCGATAAGAATTTTAAGGCAATATAATTTGTGTTTAGCATATATATCAGTACTAATGTGGCTTATTTCGGAAAATTGTTAAAAATGATTTTGTAACGTAATTAAGGCAGCTGTTCAAGCCATTTTTTGCATACTATTTTTTGTCATGATTTTCGGTTAAAACAGGTACAAAACAAAACAATTAGACTTAGAATTCTATTGCTCTCAAAATCTCCTAAACCTATCCAAACTGTAGTCTCGTTTTCCCTAGCTAGTGGTATTGACTTTGTGATCATCGAATATTTTATCATATAAAACATGAAATTCTAAACTTATCAAAAAATGTACATTGGCTGCTACCTTATAATTTATATTTGTGCCTTGTTTTTTTTTATGGAAAGTTTCAATGATTTATTTTAAGCTGTTGTTCTAAACTATCAAAATCTGCTGTCCTTGATTAAATATATATGTAGATTATCACCAATTAACACTATTCAACTCATTCTATGATTTTAAGCTGAAAAAACATTAAAAATATATTGAAACCATAGATTTTTTTGACTGTTTCAAAAATTTCCCGAGATTCCGGGAATTTCTGGGAATAACAAAATATTTTTTCCGTTCCGGGAAATTCACACCCCCGAAAAATTACACGCCCTTGTAAATTGCCAACTAAATAATTAAAAGCACTTTTCTCAACATTTTATCAGCGTTATTTTGGCCGATTTCTTGGATTTGAACCATTTTTATTCTTCGTTCAAAGTTTTTAGTAGTAGTAGTTTTTATTTAGGGATCATCCATAAACATGTAAGCACTTTTTTTGAAATCTGGTAATTATTTAAAAAAATTACAAACAAAAATTGTATTAAAGCGATTAAAAGACAATCTTGCTTCTTTTTGGCTTCAATTTGGTCTGAGAGTTTCTCAAGAATAAAAAAATCTAAAAAAATTTGATAATATTAGATAAAAATAAGATAAGTAAAGTAAAACTAATGTGTAGTCATTCAGTGAATAAGATTTTTGAAACATGGTGGTTATTGTAAAAATCGTCGCTATTTCAATTTTTTGAAACACCCTAACTTGACCAGCACTACCCTTACCGCTTAACAAACAAATATGAATGAGCAATTCCAGCCAAAGCAGGAAATTTTTAGGTACTTTTTTCTCGACCCTCCATTTTTGTGTATATGTTGCCAGTTTCACACGGAAATGACATTTGAGAAGGGCGTAGGTGTTTTAAATATTTTTGTATTTTGTAATTTAAGTATTGCTGTATCTCAAAGCCGTTGCATCGTATCAAAAAGTGGTAAAAGACAAACATGTAGGAAATTTGATGGGCTTTCCGAAAAAATACACTGTAAGAAAAAAATTCCACCTTAATGAGATTTTTTGATTTTTAAGCTTAAAAGTCAAATTTGAAGGTGAGCCCTCGATCAAAAATGCCTTTGACCACATTTCAGTTGGATGTATGGGCTTACAGATAGAAGCTAATTACATTGCCCATACTTGAAAACATAATATTTTTTCAGTGTATTTTAGTAACCTGGATAATAAATTAGCCTCAATCATCAAAAAAACGAATTATTTAGAAAGGTGGTTAAATACAATCTTATGAAAAATTCAACGAGCTTTCTGGTAAAAATATTTTTTGAGACTGAAAAATCAAGTCTATCGGTTAGAAATTGCCAAAAACCATAAAAAAACATTTTTTTCAACATTTTTACTTTTAAAACCGCTGTAACTTCACAAGGATTGTACTTAGGACAATGGACACTTTTATGTAAAATTGTCTGGGGAATCGACTCTCGTGTACGGTTTTTAAAAATTTTGATGTTTAGAGCACTTTTGAAAAAAAAAAAAATAGTCTCAGTAAATGATTTTTGAATCTTTTTAGGTGAGTTGCTCCATCCTGCATTTTTCGTGAGTCTGTTTGTATCATCCTAGGCTATTTTCACAAAAGTTTTGAACGAAAAAAAAAACGTGGACTCTCCTTCAAATTTGACCTTTTAACTTAAAAATCCAAAAATCTCATAAAAGTGGGGTGTATTTTTATTTCAGTGTATTTTTTTTCAGAAGGTCCGTTCAATTTTCCTACAAGTTTGTCATTGACCACTTTTTGATACGATGCAACGACTCAAACAGCAATATTTAAATTACGAAATACAAAAATATTTAAAACCCTTACGCCCTTCTCAAATGTCATTACCGAGTGAAAATGGCTTACATAATCGTAGGATAACATGTCTACAAAGTTTCATTGAAATCGGAGAGGTTCTGGTACTACCGATTCCCTACTTGACATGGAATTGCTCGAATGCGAGTTGCTTGTGGCTTTTTCAGTCAGTAAAACAGATCAAACGAAGTATGATTTTTTGTTGTCAAGTTTGTCTCAATTATTTGAGATTTTGTTTGAATAACTTGTAAAAATCAGCTATTTTTTTGTTCGTATTTTTATTTAAATTTCAATTGTAGCTAAATGGTGATAATTCACCATGTTTGCAATATAAATTGAATTATTGAATTTCAAAAAATTATACCCTTTGAACTATAGGATACATCCTGCTATAATTTTCTATCTATTTGTATCGCACAAGGAAAAAAATCCTTTTCCCAGTTGAACCAAGTTACCAGCCACACCTAGACCAAACTTTTTTTTTGTGTGGGCTGACCATCAAATTGATTTCGTGGAAAACGTGCGGCCATGTCAATGTTGACCCCCAGCCGGAGGTCATTATTAATTGCCAGTTGTAAATCTCGCTTCGTGGGGAGGGGAGTCGCGTTTGTTTACTTTAGTTTCACCGCGGTTACGCAAATGAGTTTGCTGCTTAATGAATATTTTATGTTTGCTGAGTGGAGCTAGTTTTGGGTATTAAAATAAGCGTTATTTAATGGGATAATATTTGTTCGAGGATGTGTTGTTTTGTGAAAAAGGACTGACATTGCAATTGTTTATCTTCAGTGTTTATTTTGTGTAATAACACAGGTGTTTTGATTGGGTCACGTATGAAATTTGTTTGCAGACAAATATTTGTGTAAATTGTTAATTATTCCAGAATTAAATCATTAAGTTTTCTATGAATTTTCAAGCAAACCCTCAAGCAAGACGCTAACAAAAATTCATCAAAGTTTCATTCACTGGAGATTCATTACAACTTGGTCCGTCCTCAGTATCATTGAATAAATAAATAATTTTAACAAACTTCCTCTCGAGCATATTGTCCATCTCGTACATCCTCCTAAAACAGTCATTCACGGGGAGGCAAATTCCGCCCAAAGTTTCCCTTCCTCGAAACGTCATCATCGCAATTTTCCCCCGGGGAAAATACCGTCTCATCCCATCTTCAACCGAGCTAAAGTCAACGTTTCCCAGAAAACCACAAACACTGACTGCTGCTACTTGCCCTGAGGAGGCCAATAGACTTCATAGAGGAAAACTTTTTCAATTTATCGTAAGACAATTCACACAGACAGTCTCTGCTCTGCCATGTGTACACGTCGTCGTCGGACAAGGGTCCTGTGGTTTTCCAGGTTCTTGCCCGGATCAGGACACGCACCATTCTTGGTGCTTCTCTCTCTTTGTGCAGATAGGAGTAAATTTAATCAAAGCAATTTCCCAGGGAATGGAATGGAAGATGAGGTGGCCATGTATGCAAAGTATTGGTTTGGGAAAGTTATCTGATATGAGCTTTTTAGTGGAACTTTTTTTTCATCCGTAATGGTTGGGAAAGTGTTGAAATATATTTTAAAAAAGTCATTTGGTATGACAAATCTTCAAATTCTTCAAACACTTCAAAATTAACAATTTTTCAAACGTTTCAGATCCTTCCAAATTGAAGTCGACTTGTTATTCCCAATATTTTCGAACCTCAATTACCGACCTAATTTGAATTCTCATCATGGCTGAGCACCCTACGCCCAGAATAAACAGCTTGAGCTTTTGCATTAAACCTGTACCTTACCTTACACAGTACAAATGTGTACTCGTACACAATTGAATTCGTTCCTTCCCTCACTTTTTTCCCAGCAATTTCCACAAGATTTTTCCTTCAAGTCAACGCCACACACCAAAGTTGATAATAATAACCCAGCGCCGCACAGAGGAGGCACTTGTCGTGAGCACCCAAGTCAGGTGTATGACTTTTCCAATGCTTTGGTAAGTGGAATAAAAAAAAGCTTTTCCTACTCCCCCACTTTCAAGCCACGTGACGCGCGGTTTTTCATTCATCCGGTACGACGAGAAAAACTCCACGCTTTAAGAGTGTGTGGTGTGAATCCCACGTGGAGCGACGAAAAACTCTGAGCTACCTCAACATAGTCGCAGAAGCACATAAACACTGGCTCTGCTAAGGGGAAGGCCTGAAAGTAGGTACATAAGGAGGGGCGGGAGGGGGCACTGAACATTTACTGCGGGAGGGGAAAAAATCAAGTTGTGGAAGGAAGCAAAATATGTGTGCTTTCGTTTTCTGCGTCATCATTGTCGGGGATTAAAGTGTGGTTTAGAAGGGGAAGTTTGTTAGAATTACCCATGCCGAAAGCTTAAGGTTGAAAACATAATTGAAAACACTTATTAGAATCTGAATGGTTTAAAAAAATCTTAAAACGAAAAGTAGGTTCCCACCCGGGCAGACGGTCATAACAAAAATTCATGACATTTCAATAACAAATACTGTTAAAATAACAAAAAGTGTTATGAAATCTTTTTGAAAATCCAGTTTTGCATAAGGGTTTCACAACAGTTTGTGTCATCATAACAAAATTTGTTATTGGTTGAAAGCCAAAACAACTGTTATCGGATTAGTTGTTAAAATAACAAAAATAATAACAAAGATTAGTCCGAAGACTCTAATGACAAAAAAAATCATAACGACGATTAACCAATCTTGTTTTAAATTACATAAGAGCAACTCTTTACGAAATCGGCTGATTTCGACCATTTTTATTTTTTGTATTTTATGATTTGATTTAAACTTTGTGGGGGCCTTCCCTATGACCAAATAAGCTATTTTTCGTCATTGGTTCACCTATACAAGTCTCCATACAATTTTGGCTGCTGTCCATACAAAAAAGGTATGTAAATATTCAAACAGCTGTAACTTTTGAGTGAATTTTCTGATCAATTTGGTGTCTTCGGCAAAAGTGGAAGGTATTGTTGAGGACTTTTGAGTAAAAATAGATACAAGGAAAAAAAATTGCGGATTTTTTTATCAACTTTTTTTTCACTGAAATTAAATTTCCCAAAATACGTATTTTTTGATTTTCGAGGTTTTTTTATATGTTTTAGGGGACAGCACACTATGGTACATTGGGTGGCCAAGTTTCAAAAAAGTGACCTTCTCCAAATATTTTTTGGTATTTTTTTCTCGAAAGTAAACATTCTAACTAAGAAAAATCCAAATTTTCAAAGCCCTAAGTTTATTCGTTACGGAGATACGCAAGCTGAAAGTCAAAAATGGAGTAAAAACTAGCGTTTTTCGTAAAAAGGCTGATTGTTTAATTTTAACATAGCTCAGCCATTTTAAATGTTTTACTAGGACAAATATACATCGTTGGAAAGGTAATGAGATAAGCTTTGAAACTATTAATAGATAAAATGTAGTTTCTAAACCAAAAACTGAAGTTTTCATCGAATAACTGGAGCATTTTTTTGACAAATCATATTTTTTTTGTGTTTGTCAATCGAGTACTTTTTTTGCTAACCGATGCTAAACATGAAACTAAGATCACTTGAAAGATTGGATTATAATCTAACATTGCTGAAATTTCCAGCCTGCGATTTTTTGCGTTTTCGGAGATATGCCATTTTGAACATTTACGTTTTATCAAAATTTGCTGCAATCTACATATGCGCCCGTTTATTTCACTTCGACGTCGTCGTGCTATCTTGTCGCACCCGCCATTTTGACGTTCCGAGAAAAACGCGTTTTAATGTTTGACCTTGAATATTCAAAAACGAGAGCACGCAAAGTAAACAATAACAAACACGTTTTGTTTGGCTGACCATTCTGTGCATTGTCCCAAAGTTTGGTTGAAGTTGGTTGCTGGAGTCCCGAGTTATAATTACAAATGTTTACGGTAGTCTAGCTTGTACGTGCGACAAACGCATCCTGACTTTCCTGGCCTGAAATCCCTTTGGCCTTTTGTCGCACTTACATCAATTTTCATGGAGTGACAAGATAGCACGACAAGATTGAAACTTCTTTCATATGTAAAGTGACAAAAATGCACGGAGTTTTTTCGGTTTTTGTTGAATATCTCAGGATTGAAATCGAATTTTGGGGATCTGTGAAGGTCAAAAGGTGAGGCATTGTGAGCTGCACAAAATGGCGTTCTTAACTCAATTTGGCCCAAAATGCACGTACGACAAGTTAGCACGATGGCGACGACTTGCTTTGCTACCTACTTCGTGGGCATCGTCGCTTCAAAAATCAATACCTGGTTTCAAGAAGTTCGAAATGACTTTATTGGAATTTTCTGTTGCCTACATTTAAAATTGAGTACCTTAGTCAAAATAAGGTATTCGTACCGAAGTTTCTCAAGCGAAACTGGAGAATCTCAGTTTGATACCGGAAAAAGTATTCAGCAAAATGTTGACTTAGCATGATGAATTTCTGCGATCAATCCATGAAACTGATTCACATTTAAGTTCTATGTTGGTTAGTATAAAACATCATAAAAAATACCTTTAACATATCCTGAAGCTGTCACAAACTCTATTTTTATCGTTTTACTGCATAGTTAATATTTTGAATAAAATTGATTTTTCTGTTAGGGTAGGGGGGGGGGGTCTCAAGTTATATGGCATGGACTCACAAAAAGAAACACACAGCAGTAAATAATAAATATTTGACTTAAAATGAATTTATTACGCTTAACAAAATTTTGTTGGAGGGGTGGAGAGGGGGGGGGGGGTGAAAGAAACAGGAGGGAGGGGTTGTGTCCTTAAAGTGGGGATGTATTAGCTTATCCATAATTTAATAATATAAACTTGCAATACAATATATACGCAATTCTGTTGCACTTGCAAATGTATGAAAAGACTAATTATTATAAACAATCAACTATTGAAAAACATGAAAAGTCATAAAAATCGATGTATATCATTTCAATACCATACAATTACCCAAATTTGTATGAAAAAACATTTAAAAAGCAAAAAAATAATTTGGCCGCCTGTTTGTATGGAGATGGCCCATAGTGCAGCAATCCGCAACTTTTGAGCCATAGAGAAACATGGTCAAAAATCTGCCACCGAGTTATGAATTTTTGAAAAAAACAGTGATTTTTGGCAAAAAAAATCGAAGTATCATGCAAAAACAAGTTTGACATTATTTTTTAATGCAAAATTGAATTTGCAATCGGATAGTACTTTACAGAGAATACTAAAACGCTCAACCAAACCACAGTTACTTTAAAGATTTTTGATAAAGTGCTCCGTTTTCAAGATATAGCCACCGAAAGTTTGATTTTAGCGAAATATTTGCAGTTTTTAATTTTTTAAAAATAGTGACCATGAGTGACCGTTTCTATTTTTTTTTGAGAAGTTCATAAAATTTTCTATAAAATTGTTTAAGAGACATTGAAGATTGGACCTCGGGTTGCTGAGATAGAGCCGCTTTAAGAAAAAGAAACACGAGAATTGAAGTTTTCCAAGTCTCACCCAATCAGCCCACCATTTTCTAATGGCGATATCTCAGCAACTAATGGTCCGATTATCAATGTTAATGCATGAAACATTCGTGAAATTTTCCGATCTTTTCGGAAAAAATAACTTGAATTTTTTTAAAAATTATTATATTATTTAATTATTGAACATAAAGATTTTTCATTATCCTATTTTCAGATGACACACATCTCAAAATAAAAGAAATTTATTTCAAAAAAAAATTGATTGAAAAGAAGATGAATCAATATTCTCGTTCAGAATTTTTCAATTTCGTCACAATTTTATGCTCCAACATTTTTGAATAAAAGTCAATTCCGATAGTGAAATGGAAAATGCATGATTTCTTAAAAAACTCTTTCTTGATAAATTCTAAGTTTGAAAAGCATCTATGGGATTACTTAGACAGATATAGTTGCATCCTAAAATCGGACGTAAGGCTTCATCCATAAAGTACGCCACACTTAACTCAGCCAAAATTTACCCCCTCCCCCTCCTTACCCCTTTGACACGCTTTTGCTATACTTACAACATGCAATGTCACAATTGCTCAGACCCCCGTCCCCCCTGAGCGTGACATACTTTATGGATGACGCCTAAATACAAATTGATAATTCGAAATTAAATCTATATAATTATGCTAAAAAAAGACTGGGCGACATTCAAAATTTATCCAAAAAGATAGGAAAAGAATTGAAAACATTTCCATTAGCATAAAGAGAACACAAGAAAAATCCGAAAAAAACAATGACGTGAAGAATTTGCCTTATGTATGTATGTATGTATGTATGTATGTATGATCCCCATACCCGCAGGCAACTTGGTCCTGGAACACATGTGAGCGCTAGGTGAACAATTCGATCATCTTTTACTCCGTAATCTGTACACCCACGTGCATAAGTTTTTTTGCACGAATTTTTATGCTACAAATACCGGCGCATAGATCAAAATGGTTTCCCGCTTCCCTCCCCAAGCGCCGGAAATTTGTAGCGGGTGTAGGGACACTTCGTATAGACGCCCTTGCTCCCATCACGTCACTGAGGGTATGGAGCGACGAGAAATTAATAAGCATGCCCCCCCAGTCGAACCTTCATTAGAGAAGCAGGCAATCCACAACTCACAGCGAACGACCGAGGGAACACCCTACCGCGTATATAATAAGGTTGGCGTAGTTGTCTTGATTGTTTTGTGCGTATGATAGAATAAGTGAGAGTTTTTTGTGTTAAAAAAAAGAACGGGCTCACCAAATAAGAAAACATCAAATCTTGATCCAATCCAGCCTTCAAACTTCAGGTTTCCAATGATGACAAGTTCCAGCTTCTTGGAATTGAACCGCGACGTCCATATACTGTTACTGTTGCTGCTGGGGAATGCTGACCGTGATGAAAACCAAAAAGGAACACCAAATTTTGAAGCTGTCACAAGTTCTTCAGATCTTGAGTGATGACTTTGAAGGTTTTCCCGTTGAAAGGTTCCGTGGTTCCTCTGCCAATTGTAAAACAGTTGCTCAGGTTCTTGGCATGGACACTGAAACGCCGTGAGCCGTTCCTCTCTACACTTTCACTTTTGAATTCGAACGTTCAAATATTCTTATTAAATACTCCGCTAGAACCACTACCGGGGCACTTCCACAGCTACCAACACCAGTACCGGAATCACCGGAATCTGCCGGAATCACAATTTTGGAACAAATATTCAATGAAAAAAAACGACAGCGAAAATCTTTCATGACGTGAAGAATTTGC
This sequence comes from Culex quinquefasciatus, assembly GCF_015732765.1. Taxonomy (NCBI): domain Eukaryota; kingdom Metazoa; phylum Arthropoda; class Insecta; order Diptera; family Culicidae; genus Culex; species Culex quinquefasciatus. The sequence continues at coordinate 167,149,656 of NC_051863.1, forward strand.
CTTATCCTCTTAAAACAGGTGGACCATCAACAGTTTTCATTAACTCGCTGTAATCACCATTTCCAAGCGAAGCAATTGAAATTGTTTACTTCAAATTTAAGTAAAATTGCATGAATCTATGACATTTTCAACTCGTCTTTTGTTTTTTGTATTCCAATTAGAGAAATCTCCGTGATTTTTTTTAAATTAATTAAACTTTGAATAAAAAAAAAACTTTTAACCTCAAATTACATATAAAAGCGATGCCATTCATGTAAAAATTAAGAACTAAGAGGAGAAAGTCATTCTAATTAGGTTTTTTTGGTAGAAAATTCATGATCAACTGGAAATGCTCAAATTTGTATTTGAGTTAAATTTTCTAAAAGAAATAAATATTTTCTATTTTTTATGATTGCAAAGAAAGCAAAAAAAAGAAATAGAAAAATGTGGGTTTGGATTTTTTTTAGGCTTCAAATGTTAATCATATATATTGTTAAGAGTCATTTTATGAAGAAGTTTGATTCAAAAGTACATGTTTCAAGCAATTTTAAGTGAGTTTTTTGAAGAAATATGCTTTTATTTTGGTAAAAGATCCGTCTAAATTCCTGGATATTTCTGAGATTCCATGTATTTTTCCGGAATTCAAACTATAATTTATAATTTAACAAGGATTGTACATTAAATCAGGTTTTTGAAACCAATTTTATTATTTACTGAGAAAAAATTAAAAGAGTAAAGACCTCAATACGATATATTCAATAAATTTTAAGGGAGATTGAGAAACCTGTATTTCGTCAGTGTGTGAGTAAGAAAAATGTTTTTTTCTGGTAAGTTGTGAGATTGACCCAAACTCATTGAAGAATTAGAATAAGTATTCGGCTTGAGTAACACAATTTTTCCAAAAAGTTCTGCAAAAAAACCTCTAAGAGATCTGATTGATAAAAAGAAACTTATAAGCTTCAGGTAAACTTTTGAAGAATTAATGCTGTTATATCATTTGAAAAATAGGTATCAACTCTTTCCCGCCAATGCTTGATTGAAATTTTTGAGGATTTTGTTTACAACGATCATGAGCAAATTGGATAAGAATTAAATTGGCATCATTAAATAATTCAATTAGAATTGTGCAAGTAGAATTAGTTAAATTCGTTTAATGATATTTTAAAACTTTAAGTTTAAAGATAATAAAAACCGCGAAAATTGGTCCACTAAATTTTCCAAGAAAAAAATCCATAATTTTAAATTTTGATATTCATATTTAAATTTTTTTAATCACTGAAATTTTATCTCATTATTTTTAGCCCGAATTTTGTTTAACTGAACATACGCTATTTCAAAGATGGAAATTGATAAGGACTCGAAAAATTGTCAACCCTTTCAGTCATCAAGATGAATGACTGTGTTTCGCACAATAAATTTCAAAGAGTTTCTAAATATTTATCACCAGATTACTGCCTAATTTAGGAAAAAGTCTGGAGAAACGACACAATCGTTCCGCCACAAATCACTCCCATTTCTCTCCCAGTGATCCCTTCATCGGGCCCGCTCCAGCCAAAACGAATTAATCAGGCTCGCAGTGCGTCGAACGACTCCATAAAAAAATAAGTTCCAAGTGCGTGTGTTTCGAAAACATCTCACATGTCGACTGTTTCACCCAAAAGCAGCAGCAGCAGCAAATTGCCTCCCAATTTAAGCCAGATTAATCGCAGTCGATCTTGGGGGCTAATAAAACTCAACAGAGATTTAAACGTTTTACTGCCACAGAGCCGCCCACATTTCTGCCAAGGACGACGAAGCCGGCAGAAAAAAAATCTGCCAGAAATCGCATCCACACGATCTGACACCCCCACCGCCATCCTCGTTGGGAGGAGCATTTATCCTCCGATTGTGTGACACGCAGCATCCTGGGGACCGTCCTTGGGAGGGAGACACGGACAAAAAAAAGATAAATTTTTATCTTTGTCACCGGTGTCCTGTCCCCCGTTTGCCACCAGCTCTCTGGGCCGGAAAATGAGAATGCCAAGGTTTCATCCGGCTTGCATTATCATACGAGATAAATGTACGACATGTGGTTTTGCTTTCTCCGTCACCGGGGTGACTATTTTTTTGTTTAGGAGAAAGTGTTGGATTTGATGAAAATACTAAATTTCATTAAGTCAAATAGGTCGGAGGGAAGTGTTTTTTATAGTATTTTTTTTTTTCATAATTCGATGTGTGACCATAGATGCCCACCATGACCATACATTAACATATCTTTCAGTTTCACGAAGTTTGATATGTCGGGGGATCGAAAGACGAGGGGTTATTTTGCAGACTTGGTATGACCTTCTTGGGATGGGTGTGGTGCCATACATCGTACGGCGTAAGAAGGTGCGATCCAAAGAACCGTAACCTTCGAGACAAAAGAGCTTCGCAAAAGAAGAGTAAATGTGCCGAGCTTTCTAGCTTAGTTAAACAAAAACGACAGAGGTTGTTAGGTCATCAAAACTTCGCCAGTTTCTGTATTTACAAAATTATTTTGAATGAATGAATCATATGTGTTGCTCAAAATGAGTATGCATGCGTATAGAAAAAAACGAAACTATTGGCACTACGCCCCCCGGGGCATGGCCTTCCTCTAACGTGGGATTTCTGCTCCAGCGCCTCTGACGAGACAGGAGAAACCGGGACCGACGTTTTACTTCACCATCCGATAGAAGCTCAGTGGATAAGGCGGGAATCGAACCCGCGTCTCATAGCATCATCGGGATCGGCAGCCGAAGCCGCTACCCCTGCGCCACGAGACCCACCCAGCATGCGTATAGAGCGATTTTGATTTCATAAGAGGCCAAAAAAGATTTCTAAACCGTATTTGGTACCTTGTTTTGAAACAATGAAAAATAAGAGCAATCAACTGCCACTTTAAATTTGTGTACACAGAAAAAAAAATGTAATTTTACCCGACACTGAAATCATGTTTCATACGTAAACATGCTCAATTTACATTTGAAATGCAATGTAAAACGTTGTATCGCATTTAAAGTACCTTCATGTAAATTGAGATTCAACGTAATGCATAAATCTTATTTAAACAAACAAATTGTTTTCATCAAATCGTAAATTTGAAAAGTTGAAAGGCATGTAATTGTATTTGTAATGTAAAATTTACTAAATGTAAAGTTGAAAAGCATTTATATTTAAATAAAAAGTTTGTTTTACGAAATGACAGCTCAAGCAGAAGACAAAAGCAAATCAGATCAATGTTGTGATGTTTGGTGTGCATTGCAGTGGGAGTGTTTTCCAATCAAAATTTCGATTTGGCTACAATATTTACGTTAATATCTGCATAAAATCCCGGGTTCAAATTGATATTGAAAGTGAGACCAAGTAATTAGTTAGTTTCGGCCAATGTTCAGAAAACCGTAAACGGTAAGTCCTAAAAACAAGAGTAAAGCTAACAAAACAAAGAAAAGGGCCGTTGTTGGTTTGTAAACAAAGAGTGTATCCTGTTCACGCTGGAGGGAGTTTACATCTAGCACGAAAGGGATACATTCTTTGTTTACCTACCCAAAACGGCCATTTGGAACATAAATTAAACATCACCTTGCAGTGTCCCGCCGGTGGCGCTCAACGCCACCAGGTTTTGCTGGTCCAGGCAAGTTCCACGTCAACGGCCGCGTCGAATTCTGAACTCTTATTGGATCGAACTCTTCCACTCCGACAGTACAGATTGAAAAGTGTGGCTCTCGAAGTTTTCCGGCGGTACCAGCATCTTTCCAGCTGCACGCTGGAATCGGGTTTACAAGCAAACCGGGACTTCCAGAAGTGCCGATGCGGAAACGCTTGCTTCTGGCGCGGCAAGATTCGGTACGACCTCGAACAAGCTGCTCAGGTTCCGTTACTGCGCCGCTTTCGTTCCGGTTGTGCAATTTCTTCCTAGTGACTGTTCCTTGATCATCACTACAATCTCGGCTTGATCGTAACTCAACGTAGAAGGGACGGAGCGTAGGGAATCTGCAACCGGATCTTGGACCAGAACCATTCCGAAATGCTCAACAATCCGCATCAACGGTACAACGGTTTGGTCAGCAATTTCGAGCAAATTTGCGCTAAATTTGTTTGCAGAACTGCGTTGAAGGAGGTTGATATTAAACTTTTGCAAAACTCGTACCAAGTTTTTCAAAAAGCAAAAACTTATTTTCAGCAAAATTTTCATGTTTGACAGACAGAGTTCAACTGTCAGGTGAAAACCCCTGTGACTGAAAATGCCGGTGTTTCAGCGTACCAAGGAGATTTATTATTATTATTATTATTATTTGTTTATTTATTCATGTAATATAAGGCACGTGCCTTTTAATTCATTACATTGTGGCGGGAATTCACTTAGTGATGGAGTTATTCAATTTCACTTAACTTAAATAAATTAATGCTAATTTTCTCAAATTTACTACACATTTTCTCAAATGTATCACTGATTCGGGTTGTTGAGTTCGGCCAGGAGTTTGCGCTTGAAATAAGGTATAGACATACTTGTTTTGATATTTAAAGGTAATAGATTCCAGGTTGAAATGCCTCTAACGAATAATGATTGACTATAATAAGTAGAATAATGTTGAGGTATTAGGAATTGTTTAGATCTGGATGATCTTAGAGGAATTATATTGGAACTAAGATAATTAGGTTCACCTGTGTGCATTACTCTAAAGAGTGTGAGACATGATCTGTACTTGTAAAAGTCAGAGAAACTGCAGCCAATTAAATTTTTCTGTAAATGTGATACTCGGTGATATCGAGATAAATTGTAAACATATCTGACACAGGAATTTAGAGCCACTTTGAGTTTATTTAGGGACTCAACAGTTGCGTTAGGATATATAAAATCACCAAAAATGAAGTGTGGGTATAACAGAGATTTAAACAGTTTAAGTTTAGTATGTGAATTAAGAAATCTTGTAGTTAAACTCAATTGTTTCAGAGAGCCATAAATTTTTCCAATTTGAGAATTAATTTGCTTGTCCCAATCTAGGTTATTTCTAAAGATGACGCCAAGATTACAAGCATGATCGACAAATTCGAGCAGTTCGTTTTGAGGAAAAGCTCTGGAGGATTTGGGGGTGTTTTGAGACGACTTATTAATAAGGCTTTAGTTTTTGCGGGATTTATTGCTAACAAGTTCTTTTCTGACCAGCTCTGTACTTTTAGTAAATCGCTATTTATTTTTCTTTGCATATCAGCAATGTTAATATTTGCATCAGAACAAAGATAAATTTGCACATCATCAGCAAAGAGGTGCACAGAACAAAATTTTAAAACTGGAGGTAAATCATTTATAAACAACGAGAAAAGTAAAGGTCCGAGTACTGAACCTTGCGGAACACCGGAGAGAATATCAACAAAAGAAGAATGAAACCCATTAAGAAAAACAGATTGAGATCGATCTCTTAGATAAGATTCGATTAGCAACACGGCAGGTCGGGAAAGTCCAAATGATGTGGCCAATTTGTTTAAGAGCTTAGTGTGGGATACTCGATCAAACGCTTTAGAAAAGTCAATAAGAAGAAGAACAGCAACGCCTCGTCTATCAATACAACGTGCTACATCATTATGTACCTTAATCAAAGCAGTTTCTGTACTATGACCTTTTCTAAATCCAGACTGCAATGGATGAAGAAGATCATACCTATTAACATGTTCAGTAAGCTGATATTTAATTATCTTTTCAAATGCTTTAGAAAGTGAGCTTAACAAACTGATAGGCCTTAAATTAGTAACATCACAGGACGATGATTTTTCTTAATTGGAATTACTTTAATCTTTTTCCAGTCCCGAGGAAAAATACAAGTTGTAATAATTGTGTTAAATAGATGTTTGACTATTGGTAGGATGAGTGGAAGCATAAGATTAATAAATCGTATTGGAATGTTGTCTAATCCAGTAGCATTAGAAGTAATTGAAGAGATTGCATTCACTATTTCATAGTCTTCAACAGCGCGGAAATGAAAACCATCCACAGCGGCTAAATTAGAGTTAAAATCACCTTGAGAAGGCGAAAAGTTTGAAGAGAAATATTGGTTAATATTTTCAACTGAGCTGTTGCAGACAACTGGAGATTTAGTTTTACTTGCTATTCCTAAGTTTTTAATATTACTCCATAGTTTTTACTTGGAACATTTGTGTTGAGAATACGATTGCTATGATCAGATTTAGCTTTTTCGATTAAAGAGTTTACTCTATTTCTTAAAATTTTGAAATGATTTTTGTCTTCAATGGATTTGCTACGTTTCCAGTTCCTATAGGATAGATCTCTATCAATCATGGCCTTTTCAATGACTGCATTGAACCATGGATTTTTGCGTACTTTGAACTCCTTTAAAGGAACAAATTGCGTAAATAGATTTAGCATATTTACATTGAAAAATTCTAAAAGTATATCTGACTCAGCACAATTCAAATAGTTTGCCCAATTTATTCTGCTGAAGGCTTCATTTAATTCAGCATAATTAATATTATTATAGTCATGATAATAAGAACGATTTTCAGGTATGGTAAAAGAAAATTCAAGTGAAGCTAGGATTAGATCATGATGAGAAATGCCTGGCATGGAGACTTGGTTGAATTTAGAAATTTGATTTGGGGAATCAGTTAATAGTAGATCAAGAAGAGAGCATCCTGTTTGATAGAAATATGTTGGTTCCCTATTAGCAAAATGAAAAGCTAGTCCACTTAAAACATCATTGAAGCGCTTTGATTTCGCGCCAGATCTATTTGGATCGGTGTTAAAATCTCCTATTAGGAAGCAAGCTTTATATTTCATTGAGTATTTTGAAATTTGCGCAGAAAGAATTTCAGAGCAATCAACAGTTGGGGATTGTAATAGACTCCCATTAACAATTTATCATTAAGACATTCAATTTCAAGTAACAAAAATTCGGTAGAACTAGTATCACGTACGGATTTTGATTTTTCGACAACTCTGCATTGAAGGCCTTCTCTGTAATAAACGCAAATGCCACCTCCGTGTCTATTACGATCATTTCGTATCAAGTTGTAACCATCAATTGCGATTAAAGAATCAGTAATAGAGGTATCAAGCCATGTTTCAGTAAAACAAACAACATCCGCTTTACTATCCTTGAAAACTCGTCTTAATTCTTCAAGTTTAACTAAATTTCTTGCACACAAGCTTTGTACGTTGATTTGACAAATGTTTAGTTTAGTATTATCAAAGATTGCATTTACAACAGCTCTTGTTATATATTGGTTAGCTGAGGCATTTCCAGTTGTTGAACTAGCCATTATAAAGGTAAATCGAAGGACGGCGCAAACCTAACCTGTACACAACAACAGAATCAGATTCAACATTTGAGAAAATAAACTTAATTCTAAAACTAAAACTATAATTTTTAAATTGAAAAAGCATAGAAACATATCAAAGAACTCCTCCAAAAAACTAGTGAATGGTGCTGGCAATAACTCACTCAGAGGTTAGGATCACAGTAAAGAACTTTGATCAGCACTGAATCAACGATAGCCGCCCGCAGGAAGGAACCAGCAAACGAAACATCACATCGCCACGTCAGGAGGGCAGCAACAACCGACATCTCAGCACCAACACAGCAGCAACAACAGCAACAGGCCTACATCGCAAATGGTCCAGGATCCGACAATCCAGATTGCACGGGGATATACTCGTCTCAGGGTCCACCGGAACTTAACTTTCAGGAAGGGAAAATGGAATCAAGGATAGCTGGGAAACGGATTCATAGGAGAAACTTGGGGAAGGAAAAAGAAAAGCGTAAAGGGAAAAGGGTTTGTTTTGGAACAGCCGTCAGTGGCCTCCACTGGCTCGGGGGTTCAGCTCGCCCCTACGGAGTAACCACTTAACCTACCACGTCCTGCGCACCCCTACGGAGTGACCGCAGGACGCATTGTAGGTCAGGCGACCGACCCACAAGGAGTCGGGTTTCTCCTACGGCTGAGTCCTCTATCTCAGCGACACTTGGCTTGTGTCACCTACGGACTTTTTAATAGTTATTTTTTTGTATTTTTTTGTGTTTTTTTATTTTGTTATTTTTTATTTTGTTTTTTTTTTTGGATTTTTTTTTGCATTTCTTTTTTTTGCATTTCTTTTTTTTTTTTGCATTTCTCTTTTTTTTTTTGCTTTTAGGACGGAAGAAAACATGGGGGAATTTTGGGGATTGGATACAAGGGAAGAATGGAAGGAAAAGAGTAGCTTGTTGGAAAGGGATTATTTGCTGCAGGATCTCAGATGTTCAACGGTGTAGCAAGCTTCAGCAGGACCTCCTCTAGACTTGACGTGGACAACTCCATCTCTGCTGAACACTTGCTGGATTCGACCTTCTTTCTTCAGCTTGATAGCAGCAGTACGGATTTCGCGATCTTGGGGGGTTAGATTCTCATTGATGAAAATGCGGTTCTTGTTGTTGAAGCCGATGTGCTCGAGGTTGAGGTTCCTTAGGCTGAGGTACTTGCTGTAGAAGGCGTTTCTCTCGTTGCGAATGGCGAACTGGCACAAAATCGGCGGCGCGGATCCGGCAGCGATGGGGGGCTTGGCCAAACGTTTGAGATCTACCATTGGGACATCGAGTGGATCGTATGCGAGCTTAGCTGCGATATCACGGAAGACAGTCTTGAGATTTTCCGTCGGTGAGTAGGGTACGCCGGTAATGATGAGGTCCTGGTACTTCTCGACCCGTCCAATCCAGTTTGAAGCGAGATTCAAGTCGGCGCGCACTTCTACAACAGCTTCCGAAAGATCATCAATCCTTGCAGTGCACTCCGTCTTCAGCTGCGAAAGTTGCGTTTCCAGTCCATCGATGCGTTTGTCGAAATCCTGCTTGAACGAGTCCATTTTGGACTCAATTTTGGTCCAAAGGTCTTCCAGCGACATTGTTGGCACAGAATCCTTGTTAAGTTCTTTGCGGGATCGTTTGTTTTGATTCCCATTCTCGAGTTCGAACAGTGATGCCAGTGACGGCACTGAGTTAGAGCGAGTTGAGCGGTTACTCATTATAGCAGAGCACTGGAACTCAGAGAGACTTCTGAAGGAGTATAGCTTGTGGCGTGCTGGCTGAGTTCAACTTAATGATTTACGAAGTGTAAACATCAGCACAAAAGTGAAATTAAATAGAGGCAAACACTAGTTCAGCCGAGAGAGCAGCAACATCACATTTCACTGAGCTTCGTTAATTGATATAACCCTCCGAGTAGCGATAAAGTGGAACTTTTGCACCAAAATTCACTAGATTTTGAAGGAGCACACGATTTTTATTTACTCAACACACATCCCTTCAGGAACGATGCGGTATTTCAGAATGAGCCGCAGACATTGTTGCCAGCTATTTTCAGCATTTTTGATGCAACAAATACATACCTGGCAAGAACAACAAATTCAAAACGTGCAGTATGGGATTTGACAGCGCGCATTTGCCGAAAGTGCGTAGTTCGAGGTTGATTTGCCGCGTACCTTTTGACATTGTGGAGTTTTAAATAGTTATTTACCTGTTGGCTCGAAATCTGCAAAACACGGTGCCTCCATAGCCATCGGATAATCAAGTATGGACTGTTATTCTGATATAACTTCTGGCACCTGTTTTTTTTTAGTTTTAGCAATAACAATTTAGCAAAATACAAAAAAAATGTTAAAATACAAATATAAAAGCTTAGTAATTTTACGCCATCTATTTAAAAAGCACGTTCTCTCAAGCTAATGTATATTATAAATTTGATCGTTTTGATAAATACTAAATTTTCATAATATCACTATATTTTGTGTGAACAATTTTTTTATCAACTGTTTATCAGTTTTTAATTACTTTTATGTATTTATTTCCCAATAAAATATGTTGTTACAGCAATTCGTATTTTTTTTCCAAAAATCCAAAAATGGATTTTTCCAAAAATTCAAAAATGGATTTTTCCAAAATCCAAAAATGGATTTTTCTAAAAATCCATATGGTACACTTGCCCCACCTGAACAAGATTTTTTAAAAGCTCTCAACAAAAATAACCATAAGTTAAATCACACTTTATAATAGGTGCAAGTCATTGATAGGGACACTACTGATCTAGGAAAAATAGCATTTTGATAAATGAGCCTAAAAAGGAACCCTAAGCCTTATTTTGTACTTTCCAAAAATTATAAGAAAACTAAGGTTTTGACAAAAACTTCATTCAACCTTATGCCCGTGGCGTTGACGTCGTTTTGGCGGTTATGTGGTAGTAGAATCAGCTAATTGCATTGCTAGCAACAATTCCTCATACTGTAAATAATCAAAAGTTTAAAAATTACGGCCGTACGAGCGATTGTGCCTCTTGCCCCATATGGTCGTCTTGCCCCACCTTCCCCTAAAAATAAAATAAACTTAAGGATCAGTTTTGAAACAATGTTTTTATGACTTTTGAATATCAATCGTGGTGAGCAAAAGTTAAAGATTGCGGTTTAAAATTTATTTGGAGGAAAGAGGAATTTTTATGAAGATTTTCAGAAAATGTGGCAATTTTCCGGGTAAAAGGTTTTTAATAAAAAGCCAAACTAAATAAAAAAACACTTTATAACGAAAAACTTGCTTTGTTTTCAAAAAAGGTCCAACTGAAAGCGTTTTCTATCCAGTTTTTCATGTCAAACAAACTTACATAGTAAAAAAATGCGAAACAATTTGTCCCTTTGAACATATATACAGTTATTTTTTCGAAAAGGTCCTATAAGCTTTTATGTTTGATTATAGGACCTTTAAAAAAATAGGTTTTTACACTTTTCTGAAAATCTCCTTACCTTATCTAATACATTTACATTGAATGTTGTATGTAACTTTAAGCCGGGACTAAAACCCTGTTAACTTATCTAGTTCAGTTTTTCACCTGTTTGGCATGCCTCTGCAACACTCAGTCGCAGGGTGACAAACGTCATTTATCAAATTCAAAACATACAATTTTTGGGAGCACCACCTCCACCCGGAACGACTCGCGCCGAAATCCAAAAGTGGTTGCAGCTCGGTAAACATCGCAATCCGAGTTCGATACGATCCCGTCGGAATTAGGAAATCGTCGCCCGGCACGATACGTCCGGTTCCACGGTCGGCTTTTTTTCAGCAATAATCAGCGAGTGCTGTTCGAGCAACTGTGGCAGGTGATTCAGGTCATCGTGACCGACGAAATGCGGTTCCATCGAAAGAAGGGTCCATGTGAAAGAAGGTGCTTCAGAGTTTGCCTAGCGAGTCCGTTTTGCCGCTTCTACCAGTACGTTTTCCAGAATAATCGATTGGAGATGTTGGCTGGCTTGGCCACACATGTTCTCGTTTTCCATGCCGTCAGCCATGCCAAGAGATTAATTTTGTTTATTTTTATAGGCATAACATGAGTGTGGCTTCACAAGATTCCGCCAATTCTGTGACAAACTGGATCCCTAAGCAGCTTCCGGTTCACAGCTGGCTCCGTCCAGCGCAAGGTGTATCGTTGTTCCACGGCGAAAAGTTGCACTTGATCAGGAGCGAACTGCCTGATCGCGAGCAGCAGACCAGACGGACATCCTAGCCAAAGTTGTGTACGAGGGAGCAGTTGTGCACGCTGTTGGATTGACCCCTAGCAGATTTTGTTCAGCCATGTTGTAAAACTGTGAGTAGGTATTGTATATTTTCTTCAAATTTCTTGTAACATCCGTAGAGTTGAAATCACAATTATGCTTCTAAAACAAACTTTCTTTTTAATGAGTCTAATTTTATATTACTCCGTTGAATTTTAAATCCGATACTTTTTTCAAGCTCAAACCCAGTTTTTATGTTTGTACGATGCAATTTTGTCTTTTCTGATCAAAAATAAGCAATGCATGAATACAATTTGTTTACAATGTGCTAAAATTGATTAGAATTGATAAAATAATGCAACTTTACAAACATTATTTGGGCGAAGTGATTGAAATTTACATCGGATTCAAAATTCAACGGAGTAAAAAAAATTTTCAACTTCGGTAAATTTACATCATTTTCATCGGAAATTTAAACTTTTCGAGGTCAAATTTCTTCAGCATGTTTACGTTGCAAGGCATGTAAATTTCAGTTGAAGTTGATGTAAATAAGCATCATTAATGACGTGCACTTTTGGTACATCATAAATGATGTAAATTTACCGGATTTTTTTCTGTGTACGACAATACAATAAAAGTGAAAATCGAACATTGGTACCAGAATTTACAATTTAAATCAATTGATTCAACAATGTGTCATATGCTTTTTCCTAAATAAGTGTTATTTTTTTGCTTTTGAAGTACCAAAAAAGGGAGTTACTTCAAAAGGTTTGAGAAGTGAAGAGTACAAACTAAATACGTAAGGAATGGCATGGAATCATACTGACTGTGATAGAGAAGTGTTCGAAGTACTTCACAGAAGAAAAAAAAATGATGGTAATATTCATCAGGAAATGGTGACAGATTTTGTGTCGAAAAAAATGATTAATTTTACGCCAGAAAATGATGAATTTTTATCAGTTTATGATGACAATTCATTAAAAAAAATATTTTGAAATTTTTTAAATCAAGACTAGCATTTTAAATTGGCGTAATATTCAATGTTGGCTTTTTTAGAATGTTAGTCTTGATTTAAAAAAATTCAAAATATTTTTTTTCGAAAAGATCGGAGAATTTCACGAATGTTTCATGTTTTTACATTGATAATCGGACGATTAGTTGCTGAGATATCGCCATTAGAAAATGGTGGGTTATTTTGGTGAGATTAAGAAAACTTCAATTTTCGTGTTTCTTTTTCTTAAAGCGGCTCTACCTCAGTAACCCGAGGTCCAATCTTCATTGTCTCTTACACAATTTTATAGCAAATTTTCTGAACTTCTCAAAAAAAATATTTTAAGAAATGGTCACTTATGGTCACTATTTTTAAAAATTGAAAAGCTGCAAATATTTCGCTAAAATACAAACTTTTGGTGGCTATATCTTGAAAACGGAGCTCTTTATCAAAAAATCTGTAAAGTACTTTTCGATTGCAAATTCAATTTTGCATTTAAAAATAGTGTTAAACTTGTTTTTGCATGAAACTTCGATTATTTCCAAAAATCACTGTTTTTTTCAAAAATTCATAACTCGGCGGCAGATTTTTTGACCATGTTTCTCTATAGCTCAAAAGTTGCGGATTTTTGTCCCCTAAAACATATCAAAAAATCTCGAAAATCAAAAAAATACATATTTTGGGAAATTGAGTTTTAGTGAAAAAAAAGTTGATAAAAAATCTGCAATTTTTTTTCCGTGTACGAGCAATTCCATGCCAAATAGGGAATCGGTTGTACCCGACCCTCTCTGATTTCAATGAAACTTTATAGACATGTTATCCTACGCTCATATAAGCCATTTTTGTGTACATGGAGCCAGTTCCACTCGATAATGACATTTGAGAAGGGCGTAAGTGTTTTAAATATTTTTGTTATTCGGAATTTAAATATTTCTGTACTTCGAAGCCGTTGCATTGAATCAAAAAGTGGTCAAAGACAAACTTGTAAGAAATTTGACGAGCTTTTCGATGAAAATACACTGAAAGAAAAAAACACTCAACTTTTTAAAGATTTTTTGATTTTAAAGTTTAAAAGTCAAATTTGAGGGGGAACCCACGATTTTTTTCATTCAAAATTTTTGTGAAGATAGCCTAAGATTTGGCAAAAAGACTATTTTTCGTGAGTCTAAGCGTGAGTAAGCTCATACATCCAATTGAAATGTGGTCAAAGACAAACTTATGGGAAATTGGACAAGCTTTCCGGTTAAAATATTTTCGAAAGTGAAAATTCATGTCTGTCGTATAGAAATTGCCATAAACCATCAAAAAACCTATTTTTTCAACATTTTTATTTTTAAAACCGCTGTAACTTCATAAGGATTGGACTTGGGACAGTAGTCAATATGGAGACTTATGTAAAATTGTCTGGAGAATCAATTCCCTTATCGGTTTTTGAAAATTTTGACGTTTAGAGCACTTAAAAAAAACAGTTTCAGTAAATGATTTTTGTATTTTTTTAGGTGAGTTGCTCCATCCTGCATTTTTCGTGAGTTTTTTTGTAACATCTTAGGCTATCTTCACAAAAATTTTGAACGAAAAAGAAATCGGGGGCTCCCCCTCAAATTTGACTTTTAAACTTTAAAATCAAAAAATCTGATAGAAGTTGAGGGCTTTTTTCTTTCAGTGTATTTTTATCGAAAAGCCCGTCAAATTTCTACAAGTTTGTCTTTGACCACTTTTTGATACGATGCAACGGCTTAGAAATACAGAAAAATTTAAATTCCGAATAACAAAAATATTTAAAACACTCACTCCCTTCTCAAATGTCATTATCGAGTGGAACTGGCTCCATATTCACAAAAATGGCTTATATAAGCGTAGGATAACATGTCTACAAAGTTTCATTGAAATCAGAGAGGGTCGAGAAAAAAGTACCTGAAAAATTCCTGTTTTGGGCTGGAATTGCTCGTACTTATTTTTTTTTCAAAAGTTCGTAACAATACCTACAACTTTGCCGAAGACACCAAATTGATCAGAAAATTCACTCAAAAGTTACAGCTGTTTGAATATTTACATACCATTTTTGTATGGACAGCAGCCAAAATTGTATGGAGACTTGTATGGGGGAACCAATGACGCAAAATAGCTTATTTGGTCATAGGGAAGGCCCCCACAAAGTTTGAGTCAAATAAAAAAATACAAAAAATAAAAATGGTTGAAATCGGCCGATTTCGTAGAGAGTTGCTCATTTACTTCTCCGAAACCTTAATTGTTGTGGTTTCCTAGAGTTTAATTTATGTTTTCATAATTTTGAATTTTGTAATTTAACATGAAAATTTTATGATAAGGTCAGTGACAAAAAAAGTCTCATTAGTAGGTAACTTGAAATTGACTTTTTATTCGGATTCACACACAGTCACTCGAATCTAACATCTCCGAAGCTGGGCATAAAAAGTCAATCAAGGATTGAAGAATGCCACCAGAACTGATTGCTTGCCTGGGGCTTTTATCATGCTGCTCAAGCCATAAAATAAAGGTTAGGCTTTCTCGTTTCAAGTGTTTTCCTGGTGTGGTGTTTGAAAATAATGAGATTTTAGGTTTGTTTTAAACAACTAACTAAAGAAATTATTTAATTTTTATCTTTTCCTTCTTATATATCTTGGTTCACACTGAGTCATAAAGCCAATAAGGTGTTTGGCTTAGTTGCTTCAATTTTAAATTGATGTCAAAAATAAACTAGGCAAAAACGTATTCACAGAATTGATTCTAATCAAAATTGTCTACGCCGTTGCCAAAATAAGTCCGCCGCTCATTAAAATGTTTTTTTTCCATCCGGCAAAAGGTTACCGACCTTCCCTTGGGATTCCGGTCCCGCCGATCTACGTCCGCTGAAAAGAAAAACAGAGCCTCAAGCCAACCACGAAAAACTTGACAACAAGCGGCAGCTGCCGCTGGAAAATTTCAAGGAAAAATAAAAAAAGAAACAGTGTTGTCAGAAAATATCTTTATATGTTCACAATTTGTTTAGTAATTTAAGAAATAAAACAGTTTAGTGAAATTTGTTTATTGAGGATGAAATTTATTAATTCATAAAAAAATCATCTTATTTGTATTGCTGGCAACACTGTTCCCTTTCTCTCGTAACAGTATGCCACGTGTGCCTCGCCGTTGTTAATATTCCGAGAATGTTTTCGTGCTGTGATTTAAATTTTTCCACCCGCTGGCACCCATTTATAGCGGGGTCGGGCTCGTGTTACACAATATCACCCCGCCCCCACCCCGTTCCAGCTAAGTACCCGGTTCCCAAATCTTCCACCACCCTTGTTTAACCAAACCCACTTTCTTCGCACTAATTGAGTTACATTTTTGTGTGCCGGTTTTTCCCCTTTCCAACGGATGTGGAATTTTTCTCGAAAGCTGAGGGGGAAGAAACTCTTTCCGGAAGAGTTTGGCGACTTTCAAGGAGAGGAAGATTTTCCCCCCCGAAAAATGGAGCTGAGATTTTCCCTTTTGAGATTCCTTTTTTTTAGCACTCGAGCAACGTGTGGGGCATCGAGCATGGTGTCGACATTTGGAAATGTTTGGAATTGTCATGGAATGTTAGGAAATTCTGAGACTGGTGAGAGAATATAAAAGAAGTTCAAATTTAGTAATTTATATAAAAATTCTGACCACATTTTCATTTTAACAACAATTCAGATATTTTTAATGTGTTATGTGCTGAAAATAGTTATTTTTGCAATTCCGTCGTGAAACTACTTACTTTTCCTGTCATTCTTGAACGACGAAATAGCCTACTTTTCTGTACCAAAAATTACAGAATCGAATAGCAACACTTTTCCAAATAAATGCTGAAAAGTTCTACTTTTCAGCACTCAAATGGGTGCTGAAAAGTTGAACTTTTCAGCACTTGTTTCGAAAAGTAACACTTTTCAACATTTTTTTTATTTAAACGATTTATTGACAAAATACATGAAAATTTGACATTAAATTTCACTCAGTATGTGTTTTTTGGAATTGCAAAAAATGTTGTATGGAACTCGTTGCAAAACTTGATTTTTCAGCACTCTTCGTATTTATCCAACTCGGTGAACCTCGTTGCATAAATGTACGACTCGTGCTGAAAAAATCCTCTTTTTGCAACTTGTTGCATAAACTACTATTTCGATTTCTTATAGACATTTGTAACATTTTTCTTATTTGATACATGCAAAAATTTGCATTTGAAAATTATTTCTCAATTATTAAAAAATTCTTGTGAAAAATTTTTATTTTGTATATTTTTGTATGATAAACACCTACATGTTTTGATTTTGTATGAAAATATATTGTGTATGAGAAAATATCTCGCCAAAACAGGGATATTCAACTCTCAAGATTAATATTTCCGCACAATATGTTCTAAGATTTCCAAAGATTTTTAAAGGGTCCTATTTTGTATGACTTCTGTCTCAAGAATGAAAACATTTTTCAAAATTTCTGTTTCTTTTTTATGAGCAGTTCTGTACGTTATCGATCTGTTTAGCTGAAACTTTAGGGTTCCCTTTTATGCCAAAAGAGCTATTTTTAATTAGTTTAAAGGGACATAAAATTACACAGTTTCAAAAAGGTTTCCAAATGGACAAAAATTGATTTTTTGAAAAATAAATTGCTGGAATGTAAAAAAAAACTAACAATCAAAAATTACTTAACTCAAATAATGATGAAGTTCACATTATTTATATTACTGCAAAAAAAATAGTAGTTTATGCAACAAGTTGCAAAAAGAGGATTTTTTTCAGCACGAGTCGTACATTTATCCAACGAGGTTCACCGAGTTGGATAAATACGAAGAGTACTGAAAAAATCAAGTTTTGCAACGAGTTCCATACCAAATTTTTTGCAATTTCGAAGAACACTCATTGAGTGAAATTTTAAGTCGAATTTTCATGTATTTTGTCAATAAATCGTTTAAATAAAAAAAAATGAAAAGTGTTACTTTTCGAAACAAGTGTTAAAAAGTTCAACTTTTCAGCACCCATTTCAGTGCTGAAAAGTAGAACTTTTCAGCATTTATTTTGAAAAGTGTTGCTATTCGATTCTGTTATTTTTGGTACAGAAAAGTAGGCTATTTCGTCGTTCAAGAATGACAGGAAAAGTAAGTAGATTCACGACGGAATTGCAAAAAATACTTTTTCAGTGTCGTCTCGAAGCAATCGTATCTTGATCACAAAATCAATGGCCCCAAATGTTTGATTTTTAATATCAGGAAATGAAATGTGATTTTTTTTTTGCTTTTTAATACAAATTATTTTGAAATTTTAAAATGTTGCCATATAATTCAAAAAATCCAAAATACTTATTTTAGTCCATTTAAAAAGTTATTTTTGATTCCCAAGATATTGGTGTTTAGCAAAATTTAAGGATTTTCCAGCTTTTCAAAAACATAAATATTTTTAAATAAAAAAATTTCGATTACGTTATCTAAAAATTGCTTGAAAACAATGCATCCAAATTTAAAGAAGGTACTTTTTCTTAGAAATAAAATTCAAACTGACGTTATTTTATTAATTTTTTTTAAATACCGTCATCTGGGGCGGATTGGGACTACAGTCTGAATAGGGACAATTGGTTTTAGATAACTTTAAGGCTTTAAAATTGGGAATCGAAGTAATGATTTTGATGTATCTCTTCTTGCCGAAACCACTCAAACATTTCAAAATATTTTGCAAAAAAACGTGGTTGAAACGTCTGTCCCAATTCACCCCATGATTCTCCCCAAATTACGGTACTATCTAAAAAAAAACACATTTTTTTTGCTCATTTGTAATTAAAAAAAATAACATTATTGTATCTCGATACTTACAACTTTGCCGAAGATACTAAATCGATTAACATAATTCTTCAAAAGATACAAATTTTTAAATGTTTACATTCCATTTTGTTTGCCAAATTTGTAAAAAAAAGTTTTAGAGTAAATTAATGTTCTACAAAATTGTAGAGAAGACAATTACAATAACTTTGATACGTAAACATAAGGGGTTTGCTAAAAAAAACATCACGAGTCATCGCGATTTTACAAAAAAAAGATGCTGTTCTGGGTTGGAAATAACATTTAGGCTAAGTGATTTTAGAAGCGATTGAAATTTTCGCTTGGACCATAGTTCCTAAATACACGTTCAAGTAAAAATTACGGAACGTGATAAATTTTGAAATAACCTAAAAAATCTTATATTGAATTACCGAAAGTATTTTTTATGCTGAAGAAGAAGTTTAAAATGTTTTTGAAAAGGGATAAAATTGTTTTTGGAGCTTTAATAACGTTTAGAAATTTAAAAAAATGAGTTTCATTTAAAAAATAACATTTAAATATGAATAATTGATCGGTTAGCTAAATAAACTAGATTTGTAAAGCTTATGTCTCTAGTCACAAAAAGAGCCAATTTAATCAACCACTTCAAGATTTTGATAAAACAAAGATTGACCTATTTCAAAAGTCAGGAAAAAGTCAAGTTTTTTTTTGTTTGACTTTGAATCGACACCATGCCACTTGGTGCGGAGAATCCTTCTCCATTATGATAATAATGATAACGAAATAATACTCTGTGTAGTGTCTTTTTCCCAAGAAAAACACGGTCACGCCATCCGGAATTTCGAGATTTTCACGGAGCGATAGTTTTTCCTTTGAGGCACAAAAAGATCATAAAAGAGAGAGAGAGAGAAGTTGTGAGAGGAGTGCATGAGTAATATTTGCCGACGGTTGCGCCCTTTTTCCTTCCGGGAAAATCTCCGAAAGGAAGAATTTATGTTTTCATTATGGCCTCCGGGTTTCGAAGCGTGGAATTTCGTGCTCCGAGGGGGGGTTTAGCACTGCGTAAAATAAGGCCAGCAAGGGGATCACATACATGCATTTATGGAGCAGCAGCAGCCTCTCCTCGGGTGGGGGTGTTTTGTTTGGTGCCTGGCCGGAAGCCGAAATATTTAATAACTAAACATGACACGATGCGGCGACATCGGATTACGTGGTTTTTCCGTGGGGGGAAACTGGGCGGTGAAATGTACTGTGGGGTGTATTGTTATGGGAATGTAACCAAGACTTTTGCAAGAGAAATCGATTTTTAGAGGGTAAAAGAATCTATGAATTCTAAAATTGTTAATTGTGTAATCAAATCAATAATGTCAAATATTTATCAAGTGTTATGTGACATTCCAAAATGTCTCCAACCTACGGTGATAAACCCTATCTGTCCACTATCTGTTCCAGCAGCTTCCCCCACTAGCTTAGTGTGATCTTTATTTCATTAATAATGTAGTGCAATCCTGGAGTGGCTATCCCCGAGGACAATACCGGACCCAATCCCTGGGCAAGCCTATTGGGCCAAATATTGCTATTGTGCCCCCTCTGGGCTTTTGTTCGCAGCCCAAATCCGCCAACCTTCCCTTTTAGTTGTTAATATTAATGCTGCCTACTTTGTGTGCATGGCCGCATCTCTTCCATGGAATCAGTTCATTAGCTCCCCCTCCTATTAATAGGGTCGTCCAAGTCCCAGCATAGAGATATTATTAATGTTTTTATTGTCGGCGAGATTGTCGGGTGTGACACCCGGTATGGATATTCGTAGGAGGAACGACGCCTCGGAGACCGAAAATGCGTCGCCCCGAGAGCTAATGGATCTGTTTTTGGCGCTGAAAAGCTGAGCTTCCAAAGATGAACGGTGTCACGATAAAGTTTGGCCCATAAAGCAGGAACCTTTTTGATGGGAACTTGGCCAGAGGGCTAGGATATTAATTACGATGAGCGATTGGGGGGCAAGGTTGTGCACTTTTTGGAGGAGTTTAACGGTTGTCTAGAGCTAATGGTTTGTGCAGGATTTTTGAAAATTAGATTTTCTCTCTGCAAATTAGATATTCTCAATTTTCTCAATCAGTTTGATGATCCGGTCCTAAATCAATCCAATTCGTCGATTTTTATGATTTAACCTATTTTTTTTAACTTTTGATGGATGTTAAAATTTTTGATGCAACTAATTTTGAAATAATCATTGAATACATTTAATATATCTATTACCTTTACTATTTCTCTACATAAGTCTTAATTCTTCAAAAAAAAATCTTTTTTTTAAATATCATAAATCGTGGTAACATTGATAGGATTTCATTTGTCGTTTCAAATTTTATTCATTTTACTATTTACTTTTGATAAATTGAATTTCAATTTGAGATTAATTAAAAAAAACTTCAAGTCATTCAAAAAATAAAATTCTAATTTAAATATATTTTTTCTATTGAAATGCGTGAAATGCTTTTAAATCTGAAAATATTTCTGATTTCTGTTTCAATAACGCTTAAAACTTGAAACATAGAAACTTATTTTGACTGTTCTTTTTGTGAAATTGTCCAAATAATCCGATAGTGCTGTCCGTTTTGTGATTCGAACTCATTTTAATTGAGAAAAACATGACACTTGAGAGTACATATTTGCATTGTCATTTGTCATCTTTCTTTTGCCACCAAAATTTATACGGTTTATTAAAAAATAAATAGTGACCAACCCAAGTAACATTTTTTTCCAGGAGTTCTACAAGAGCTCTTCAAGATAGCTACAGCATAGCAGTTTGGACCGCGGTGGGATAAAACTCTCTTCAAGTACTCTTCCAAACTCCTGAAGAAGTTTTGAATAGAATTTTATCCTACCGCGGTCCAAACTGCTATGCTGTAGCTATCTTGAAGAGCTCTTGTAGAACTCCTGGAAAAAAATGTTACTTGGGAAATGACTACTGCAGTGTTTGAGTATTTATGCTTTTTTAGAAATTCATAATACTGAGTAGGTATTGGAGTCGGAGTCAAAGCCAACAATTTGTTAAAAACTGGAGTCGGAGTCGGAGTTGGTTAAGGTTGGTAGGCCGGAGTCGGAGTCGCATGGAGCTGAAAGCCGGAGCCGGAGTCGGAATCATTTGAAATATGACCCGACTCCACAGCCCTGGTTGTTTTTTTCGTTCTAAACTGTTAATTGACAGTAAAAGGAATAATTACAGTTATAAGGAAAACTGAACTGAATATTGCCAATTGCCATTATAAGTTCCTGAAAAGTATAAAAATTCTAGAGTTTTACTTAAATAACATTTGATTTTTGGTATCTTTTCTAAGTCGAAAGTTACTTGCCTCCAAATTTTGAAATGACATCGAACAAGAGAAGTCTATTAAAATCTAAGCGGTGACTGCTAGATAAACTTTGGGCTCCCCAACTTTGCAGTCGTGTCATACATTGCAATTATTGGGAATTTTACAAGTTTAATTTTACACTTTTTTAATTTGCAAATCAAATAAGAAATGGTAAATCTAAATAGCATTAAATTCAACTCTTCTTTTGTCCCTGACTCTATATTTATTTTGTTTTTTTTTTATTTAATATTTATAAGTATTAAATTTCCCGGAAGTCTCGACCAATACTCCTCGAAATCGAGAGGGTAAAAAATGTAAATTTCCCGGGAAGAATTATAAGGAAAACAAGCATTAAGATAAAATTGTTAAAAAATTTGCTAAAATGTAAGCAATCGTTCACCAAATCTTGGTTAATTTCTTTTTTGAAAATATTTTTGACACATTCCGCCGTGACGTTGCAACGCTTTGACTTTTCTTTTTTCAGTATTTCGGCTGTAACTCAAAAATTACATTGAAAAGGTACATATCTTATTTCAGATGTTACAAATTCGGAAAGTACATTAAATTTTCTATAAGAAACAATGTTGAAACATTATTTTAAGCGAATATTCTATTTTTGAGAGGGCGATATGTAGCGCGACGTTGCAACGCGTGACTTTTTCTCAATCCTGACCCAATTCATGTTTCGCCATTAACTCTGCTCTGTTAATCGGAAAATTTGGAGTTCTTCTTCCATTTTTAGTGTAAAATTGGCCAACAAATCGAATGCAATCATTAGTTTTTCGAAAAAATTGAACCTCGATTTTTGAAGACCGCTTACATTTCGTGACGTTGCAACGCTCTGTTTTTGAAAACAGGGTTTTCGTCACGAAATATAGTTTCAAAATAAATCATAGTTTTTGTTAGGCTGAACAACTGTAGGTTAAGATTTGATTATAAGACATTAATAAATAGTACAAGGACATGTGAATTGATTGGCCTGCCCAGTGCCCATGTTAGACCCCCCCCCCCCCCTATTCTGCTTTCACAGTTGCAGTACGATTTACGAAGTTTTCCAAAGGGTTTTCAAAATATTTTTTTGTATTATTCCACGAAGGAAAGGAAAAAGGAAAAAGGAAGGAAACCCCCTCCTCTCCCGTCCCCTATCCATGTAACGGGACGTCCATGCATTACGTAACGGCGTAATATCAAGGGGAGGAGGAGGGTTCGAGGATTTATACAAAAAAGTGTATCGGAAATGTCTTTCCAGGGGTGGAGGGGTCTAAAAATATAAATGTTTTGTTACGTAATGCAAGAACGCTCCCTTAATATTTTAATGGTTTTGGGCAACTTACAAAACACGTGGAAGTTTTAGAAGGGAGGTGAGGAGCTTCAAGTTTTCAGGAGGGCTGATTTTGAATTTATAAATAATGTGCCCATATCGTTTGTTCATGGCCCCTAAGGGGTGATCTGCAAACAACGTAACTTATTTGTTGACTTTTGTGCTTTTTAATTAAATTTGAGGAAATAATATAACTGTTTAGCTGCGCAACATAACATTTTTAATTGTGAACAACAAAACGTTGCATACAACTTATTTAAGTAAGGGTTCGTCCAACAACAGAGTGACAAAAGTTTGTGAAAAAAAAAACAATCGAATCACGTGATTTTTATTGTTTAATGAATTTCACTATAATTTGACTTACATAAGGGTGTGGGATAAAAAAAATCATTGCGTTGTATTAGAATGAAGGGACCATCCATAAACCACGTGGGAACTTTTTTGGAAATCTCTACCCCCCCCCCCTTCGTGGACAATTGCCCATACAAAAAAACTTTTTGTATAGACCGTGGACAATCGCCATACCCCCCCCCCCTCCTAATTGTACACGTGGTTTATGGATGGCCCCAAACCTTCACGTAAATCAGTTTATCATAAAGGGGCCATCCAGTAACCACGTGATTACTTTTTTGAAAGTTTTAGAATTTTTCCCCCTTGTGAACATCGGTCTATTTTGATTTGTTCAAAAAGTTTCATAAAATACTTTTTTTTCGAGTTGCATCAAACTTAAATGACGGAATTTGTGAATGACTCATGTACAATTCTTCTGTAAATATGCTCGGAAACATTATATAGCAAAAATATTTAGTACCCTTTTATCTTCAACAACCAACTACGCATACACCTTTTTGCCATGTGACCAATATGATTTAAAATTTCGTGACGTTGCAACGCAAACTTAAACCTGTTGTAACTTTGGATCTAGACAACCAATTAAGTCGCTCTAGATTGCATTTGAAAGCTCTTTCCAAGTACAAAGAGCATCCGAAATATCAAAATGATTGAATGTTTAGTTTTTTGCCGACATAAACAAATGTCCCTTTTTCGTGACGTTGCAACGCAATAAAATGGTAAACTTACACACTAGTTTGAAAAATACTTAACTTAAGATAAACTGCAAACCCATGACATTTCCGTTTAGTACAACTAAAAACCTACAAAATGCAATCAAAAGAATATTTTTTGGATGTTATTTCGCTGAAAACCAGGAGTTTTTAGAAAAATGTTTTAAAACGATGACTTTATCAAGAATTGATGCATAACCTAACCAACTTGTACAAAATGATATTCAAATGATCAATTAATGAAAACCATGATTTTTGAAGCTTCAAGTAGTCTAGACCCGAGGAAAAATAACCAAATAGCTCATACACGCTTTTCAAAATTTCATCCTAAGGTGTACATTGCCGGAGAATGTGTCTTTTTCAATTTTTTTACGAATGTTTCATTTTAAACATTAAACGACGAAATTGTAAGAAATTTTCTGAACTTTTCTAAAAAAATATTTTCAGGAATGCACAATCATGGACACTATTTGGGTAATTCTCCGCCAACTCACACAGCAGTTGCCCCGACTCCTCTTCGATTTGCGTGAAACTTTGTCCTAAGGGGTAACTTTTGTCCCTGATCACGAATTCGAGGTCCGTTTTTTGATATCTCGTGACGGAGGGGCGGTACGACCCCTTCCATTTTTGAACATGCGAAAAAAGAGGTGTTTTTCAATAATGTGCAGCCTGAAACGGTGATGAGATAGAAATTTGGTGTCCAAGGGACTTTTATGTAAAATTAGACGCCCGATTTGATGGCGTACTTAGAGTTCCGAAAAAACGTATTTTTCTTCGAAGAAAACACTAAAAAAGTTTTATAAACTCTGCCATTTTCCGTTACTCGATTGTGAAATTTTTGGAACTTGTCATTTTGAGGGAAATTTAATGTTCTTTTGAATCTACATTGACCCAGAAGGGTCAATTTTTCATTTTAAAATTTCGTGTTTTTTCTAACCTTGCAGGGTTATTTTTTAGAGTGTAACAATGTTCTACAAAGTTGTAGAACAGACAATTACAAAAAAATGATATAGAAACATAAGGATTTTGCTTCTAAACATCACGAGTTTTAGCAAAAAATAAAACAAAAACTCGGATTTTTTTTGAAAAGGGTGCAATTATTCAAAAAAATTAAACTTTTCAATTGCAAATTCGATTTTACGTAATAAAAATGAGAACAAAATAATGTATGTACCATCATCTGGATAATTCGGGACTATAGTCTGAATAGGGGCAGTAGGTTTTAGAGCTTGAAATTTGCAAAACGATGCACTATTTCAATTGTTCTATGTCTGTTCTATCCGAAATTAATCAAACATATCCAAATATTGTACAGTAACAAGGCTAAAACAGCTGTCCCAATTTTCCCCATGTGTTCCGTTTCGTCCCAGATGACGGAACAAGATTGCCTTTTTTTTTTTTACAAAAATCACCACTTAAAAAAATCTTAACACGTCGGCAAAATGTTGGCAAAAAAAGCAAAATAATTCTGAAAGGCAAAAAAAGATGTAAAGTGATAATGTAAGGTTTTTAAAATAATTTTAATAAATTCAACATAAGATTTTTCACCATATTTAAATTAATTCAATTCCGTGAAATGCACATTAAATTTAGTATTTTAGATTTATGGTCCCCGTGAAATGTGAAATTTTTCAAGCGTGAAAAATCACTAAGCTATATCATGATATGAGACGTTTTTTTGGGTTTTCATAAAACAGATTTTAGAGTCCAGTTAAATTGCCTTGAAATTTCAATGATTTGTAACTGACATAATTTGCAGATATGCATAATTTGTTTTGATATGTTTTCAGGGGTTTTTTAAGATAATCTTTAAAATCATTGAAAATTTTGCAGATTTCTGAAAAAAAGTTTTCGTAATTTATAAAAAAAAAATATAAAGAAAGTTGACCTTAATCTTTAAAAAATCAAAGACCTGAGGGGCCTACAATATTGTATTATTTGAACCATTTGCAAATTCCATTGGATTGACTCTAAAAAATCGTTATTCTGGAGACCTACTAGTTTGAGCTTAGCAAATTAAATGATAATGAGTATGCAAATGTTTCCTTTTTTGTTGGTTTATGTAATTTACTAAAAAGTTTTTCCTCTTTTTATTGGAAGTTTCTGCACCTTTTAATTTGCAATGTTTGCCAAACTTTCCCAAACTTTTTTCTTTGCTTCAAGTTTCCAAAACTTTCCCATCAGATCCATCCAAGCTTGTAACCATTTTTTCCTCCTGGGGTCCGAAACCACGCCACCCTCAAACAATGCCTTCAATCAACGGGGTGCGAGATTCGCAAGAATCACATCACAACTCAAACCAAACAAACCAGGTTTGAGCGAGCGAGTGAGTTTGCTCAGAAATAACACTTTTTTTCCCCTTCCGAGCCTGTCGTGTCAGTATTTGACTTGCAGAAAAATAAAACCGCACAGGTTGGGTTCATTCTGGCTGCGGCACAAAAGAAGAATGAAGAAACCGGTGAGAAAGCTTTCTTCGGGTGTTCCCGAGCAGACGGAAATAACTTGGGAATAACATTTTTTGATATTTGAAAAAAATAGACCAATAACATGTTATATTATTTATAACAAGATTTGTTATTCGACGTTATGATTTTTTTGTTATTGGATTGTTATTTTAATAATAGACTTATAACAGTTATAGTTATTCTTCGAACAAATCATTGTTATTATTTTTTGTTATTTTAACAACTAATTCGATCATCCCAATAACAGTTGGAGGTATTCTTCCATAACAAAAAAATGTTATTCCAAAGTTGTTTGGGCTGTCAACCAATATCAGACCAATAACAAATTTTGTTATGATAACATAAACTGTTATTAAATCCTCATGCAAAAATTGATTTTTCAAGAAAACTCCATAAAACTTTCTGTTATTTTAACTATATTTGTTATTGAAATGGCATGAATTTTGTTTTTACCGTCTACCCGGGTTCAGAAAAAGCTCAAATTTCCCATGCGGCGTCGTCGTCGAATTATTCCGAGAGCCGAGGCCAAATTTATGTTAAATATTTGAACGAAAGACGAACGAGCGAATTTATGCATGAAGCCCCGAACACTGATTTTTGGGGGGCTTCTTTCGGAGTTTTGTGCGGGGGTGCCTTCAAAGTTCGAACGGAGAGAAAAAAAAATGTTCGAGGACGAAAGTTTCTCTGGCAAGCTTTTTCTCATAAAATATACACAAATATACTCGCACTCACACATCCAGTAAGGAGGAAAGACAAAAACTCGAACACACATTTGCCGAAGGAAGTGGGCCCTTTACTCTGGGAGAATCTCCTACTTTTATTTTTTTCCTACCCAAAAAGATCCGAAAACTTTCGAGAGGTTCAAGATGAAATTATTTTTTTGTTGGGAGCTTTTTTGCTCCAGTCCCAAGCTTTCGCGCTCCCGAGAAGTAATCAGAGTGGAAAATTGCTTTCTTCGCCATGGCTGTGGGTAGTTTGCTCTTGCTCTCTCTCTGTCCCAGAAAGCGTTAACTCTGTTTTATTGTGTTTTCGACTGTAAAACAATAACTTGAGATAACGGGGGCAGGCGCGAGGGTGATGGCTATAAATCGGTATCAGACCGTGGGGATTCGTGAAGGGGGGAGGTGGTGGGATTTGAACAGCTTTGGCAAACAAGACATCAACAACGCAAATAGTGAAATTTAATGGTTTCGAGAAAAGCGCTGGGACAAAGTTACGGGACTGAGCTGAGCAAGATGGAGAGCATACATTCGGGCGTTTTCGATTGTTTGACGTCTAGTGTGGACGTCACATTTGAAATGTAATTTTCAGGCTAGCTGTCAATGCTGAAACGGGGTAAGTACTGCAGTGTTGCTGATTGAGTGTGGTGATCGTGAGTATTGAAGAATCTGTCAAAATCTGTCAATTCAACGTTGTCGTGCTATCGTGCTTTTTGACGTTTCGAGAAAACGCGTTTTATTGTTTGACCTTGAATAAACAAAACCGAGAGCACGCAAACACGAGTTGTTTGGTTGACCATTCTGTGTTTTGTCCTGAAGTTTGGTTGAATTTGGTTGCCGGAGTCCCGAGTTATGATAACAAATGGTTACGGTAGTCGGGCTTCTGTGTGTAAAACGCGTTCTGATCTGAAATCCCTTTGGCCAGTTGTCACATCAATTTTCAGTTTTTGTCAAAATAGCACGACAAGATTGAAACTTCTTTCATATGAAGAGTAACAACAATGCATGGAGGTTTTTTCGGTTTTTATTGAATATCTCAGGATTAAAATCGAATTTTGACTCAATTTGGCCCAAAATGCACTTGTGACTAGATAGCACGATAACTATGATTGACTGTCAAATTATGTGATTGTCAATCCTGTATTTACTTACTTATGTATATCAATTGCCATTTAGACATGTTCGTACCTGAAAGAGAGGAATAGTTAATGTTAGTTTGTTTTAAATTTCAATAATTTGATAAATATACTAATAGTAAAATTTAAATGCTGCAAAGGAAACTCATCAATCCCTCCTCTCCCAACACAATTTATGAAATATAAATTATTCCACGTGAGCTCCATCAATCCCTCACTCAACTAAGAATAAGTAGCTAAAAGCTTTCCTCTTCACGAAAAAGCAAAAGAGCTTACCACCTACAACCATCACACCCACACACACACACCCACCCACAAACACAAACTATTTGATAATAATTTAATCCGCTCTTCCATCCGACGGGTTTGTAGTTGTTCATCATCACGGTTGATGGCACATCCGGTGAAAAACGGGAAGCAGGTAACGTATTTTTGTTCAAAAGACGGTGGGGTTAAGGGGGGTGGTTGTGCCTCATAAAAGGAAATTTCTCACATCTTGGCTTGAGTTGGCTTGAGTACACACACAAACACACAGAACACCCCATCAAATGTGGTTGAGGTGGTGGTGGGTGCTCACCGCTCAAAAAGTCGTAAAAGTTCTTGCTGTGCCTCTAATCCTCCCAGGGCAGACGCCGCAGCTTAGATGTGTGATGTTTTGTAGGTGTTGCGTGGGTGTGTGTGTGTGTTGTATGTGTTAATGTTTGTGCGCCATTAACCTTGCTGACTCCCATCGACATCATCATCGTCGGCGGCTGTCATAGTGCAAAGGAGCACGGAGAGTCACAAATGGGCACAACACAGTTTCTAAGAAAGTATTTAAATTAGCACCATACTCTCTTTAGGAAAGTTGTAGAGCACTTTCTAGAGCATCTGAAAATGATTCTGGGTTTGATATCTAATCTAATCTAATCTTATCAGACCCGCAGCGCAGCCAATCTTTCGAAGGGATCCTGGAGAGTGCCTTAGGTTAGATGACGCCTAGCACTCTTCTTGTCATTCATTAACATTTGTAGTGCGCCTTTGCATTGAAATGCATTGAAACATCACAAGCGTTAAAGCGGCCAGGCCTACTGCGTAAAGCCGTATCGCAGAGATGACTCGTAATTGGGTTGAGTTTGAGCACTGAGTGTTCGAACAACAACACAATTCTGAATCGACAGGGGAGGAAGAAGCGTGGGGACACACCACCATACGCTCCGAGATTTTGGTTGTATTCGTTGGGAGCACCATGCTAAGAAGGTTTGGTACTCCGGAACCCTCTGGGATGGGACATTGTATTTCCACGAATGTGTGTTTTTAAGCAGATGGGAATCGAACCCAGAACCATTCGCTTACAAAGCGAACACCGTAACCAGCAGCCACGGCCGCTTCCCCTGAAAATGATTCTGGGTTTGATATATAAAAAAAAACAAAGTTATAACTAAAACTGAATCGCTTTCCGCAAAGTGAGAACTTAACCAATCGTCCTCAAACTTTGGGGATTTGTTTGAACTCCAAAATAAACTGAAAAATTGGTGTTCTGGAAAATCGATTTTGTAATAACGCTTGAGAGCGATACACTAAATTGTTTTCAAAAATACAAAAATATATTTTGCCCACAAGGTTTTAAACATTGCATGGGTTTCCAAAAGCATTTATTACTTGCCAATCTAGCAATCAATTACTCAAAAAAAAAAAGATTAATGTGATAAATATTTGAAAATTTCTTCTATTGGCTCAGACTGAAGTATTACAACGGAAATATTTCAACAGGGCTCACCTGATAACTCTCAAAGATTAAACTATAAATAAAAAATCACTTCCCGGGCAGACGGTAATAACAAAATTCATAATATTTCAATAACAAATCCTGTTAAAATAACAAACAGTGTTATTATTTTAACCTGAAGTTCAACTTCAAGAAGAAAAATTAATAACAGTTTCTGATAAAATAACAATATTTGGTATTGAAGTGATATTATATTGAAAATGTTTAATAACACGCCAATAAGAGGAAATGTTATACATTTCAAAACTCTCCTAATAACAAAATTTGTTATTCGTTCGGTATACTGACTTAGAAATAAAATTACCACAAATCGCACAAATGGAAAAGTTTCTAAGTGTCCATAACACAATCTGTTATTATTTTTCTTTTGTTAAATATGTTTAGATCTTTGGGATAATTTTGTCTAATTTCGTCGGGGTCAATATTTTGGCCATGAAATGGGGTCCTTAAGCTAAAATTATTCTAAAAGTTGAAATATTGGAAGTTGATTTTTAAATTATTTGATATACCCCTAAGGGACTTTGCTAAAATTGGCTAGAACTATGGGATAATTTTGACCAATTTCGTCGGGGTCATTATTTTGGCCATGAAATGGGGTCCTTAAGCTAAAATTATTCTAAAAGTTGAAATTTTGAAAGTTGATTTTTTAATTATTTGATATACCCCTAAAGGACTTAGTTTAAAATGGTTAGAACTATGGGATAATTTTGACCAATTTCGTCGGGGTCATTATTTTGGCCATGAAATGGGGTCCTTAAGCTAAAATTATTCTAAAAGTTGAAATTTTGAAAGTTGATTTTTTTAATTATTTGATATACCCCCTAAAGGACTTAGTTTAAAATGGTTAGAACTATGGGATAATTTTTACCAATTTCGTCAGGGTCATTATTTTGGCCATGAAATGGGGTCCTTAAGCTAAAATTATTCTAAAAAGTTGAAATTTTGAAAGTTGATTTTTAAATTATTTGATATACCCCCTAAGGGACTTTGTTAAAATTGGCTAGAACTATGGGATAATTTTGACCAATTTCGTCGGGGTCATTATTTTGGCCATGAAATGGGGTCCTTAAGCTAAAATTATTCTAAAAAGTTGAAATTTTGAAAGTTGATTTTTTAATTATTTGATATACCCCTAAAGGACTTAGTTTAAAATGGTTAGAACTATGGGATAATTTTGACCAATTTCGTCGGGGTCATTATTTTGGCCATGAAATGGGGTCCTTAAGCTAAAATTATTCTAAAAGTTGAAATTTTGAAAGTTGATTTTTTAATTATTTGATATACCCCTAAGGGATTTTACTAAAATTGGCTAGAACTATGAAATAATTTTGACCAATTTCATCGGGGTCATTATTTCACCATGAAATGGGGTTTCAAGCTAAAATTAATCCGATAAATTAACTTTTGAGAGTTCTTTTTTTTTTATTTTGTTATATTCGCTAACGGAATTGATTTATTTATTGAGAATTTTTGAAGTGTGAATAACAAAAACTGTTATTATTTTCACAGAGCCAGGAAGTCGGAGCTGACGTTGAAGTTCGAGCTGGAGTGTGACCTCGGAGACTGCATCGGATTCATCTAATTTTCAGCAACTTTTACTTGGAGTCGGAATCTGTGAAGTCGGGTATTTTGGAGAGCTAAAGTCGTCGTTGACGTCATATCCTGCATCCAGTGTCGGAGTTGTCTTCAAAGTATGGATTCAAAGTCGCTTGGAGGTACCCGACTCTACAGCCCTGACTAGTACAGAGGAGTTATGGCAACTGCAGGTTTATTTGCAAATTATAAATAAACCAAAACAATAACTTTTTTTGTTATGGAGACATACCAGTGCAATAACATTTTTTGTTATTATGCTGCTCCACCTCTCCGCACAAAATAACAAATCTTGTTATTCCTTCATGATTCCTTCTGTGTTATTGGTTTGTTATTGCAATAACAACATAATAACAGTTTAAGTTATTCTTCGAACAAATCTTTGTTATTGATTTTTGTTAAATCCGATCATCCCAATAACATATTTCGATCTTCCCACAATATCAAAAACTGACCTTCCCAAGTTATTTCCGTCTGCTCGGGTTCGGATAAAATTGCAATTTTTATGCTAATTTTTGTATCAGCGTCTGAGAATAAACCTTTTCTTAATGCAGAATGAAATAAAATATATTCTAAATTTTAGAAATTAAACTAATTACTAAAAAGTTCCAAATAGTTAGTGAATTACCGAATTACCAGCTTAAAATCAAAATAATTTTTGATTATTTGCCAGTGTAAGGCCTAGCAGGAAATCCTTGAAACATTGTTTCAACAATTTTGTTGGCAATATAATTTTTTTGTGTTTTTTTTTCCAAAGTTTATGTCAAAAACACTTTTTCATCCAAATGTTGAAACTTTGGCTTGTAATTTCAATTTTTTATTTACTTTTATTTTTGCCCTCCTCGACTTTGGTCAGAGCCGAGGGACATAAACTTCAAAAAATATTTGCAACGGCCTTACTAACTTGTTATCAATTCTACAATGTATTGTGATTATTTTTACCACAAATTTCGAAAATAAAGCTCCCCGAGCAAACGGAAATAACTTGGGGATAACATTTTTGTTATTTGAAAATACTAGGCCAATAGCGTTATATGTTATTTATAACAAGATTTTTTATTCGTCGATATGATTTTTTTGTTATTGGATTGTTATTGTTATAACAGACTAATTACATTTTTAGTTATTCTTCGAACAAACTTTTGTTATTATTTTTTTGTTATTTTAACAACTAATCCGGTAATCCCAATAACATTTGGAGATATTCCTCCATAACAAGAAATGTTATTGCAAAGTTGTTTTGGATTTCAACAAATATCAGACCAATAACAAATATTGTTATGACAACATTAACTGTTATTATACTCTTATGCAAAAATGGATTGTTCAAGAAGATTCCATAACAATTTCTGTTATTTTAACAGTATTTGTTATTGAAATGGCATGAATTTTGTTATTACCGTCTGCCCGGGATCCCCTCTCCAATTTTTTGAGTTCAACTAGGGCCAAGGGAGAACATCATTTAATTTAATAAATAAAATATAAGTTACATTAGAGGGAAAGTTACTTAACCCCTTCCTCATCTTCAAAATTCGACCAGAGCCGAGAAACAAAATTGTTTAAATAAAATGTGGGCCAGCCTTCCCGGGCAGACGGTAATAACAAAGTTCATGCCATTTCAATAACAAATACTGTTAAAATAACAAAAAGTGTTATGGAATCTTCTTAAAAAAATCCATTTTTGCATAAGGATTAAATAACAATTTATGTTATCTTAACAAAATTTGTTATTAATCTGATATTGGTTAAACGCCAAAACAACTCGGGAATAACATTATTTGTTATGGAAGAATAACTCCAACTGTTATTGGGATGATCGGATTAGTTGTTAAAATAACAAAAATAATAACAAAGATTTGTTCGTAGAATAACTAAAATGTTATTCGTCTGTTATTACAATAACAATCCAATAACAAAAAATCATAACGACGAATAACAAATTTTGTTATAAATAACATAAAATGTTATTGGTCTAGTATTTTCAAATATCAAAAATGTTATTCCCAAGTTATTTCCGTCTGCTCGGGTTCCTAGTAACATTC
This sequence comes from Culex quinquefasciatus, assembly GCF_015732765.1. NCBI lineage: Eukaryota > Metazoa > Arthropoda > Insecta > Diptera > Culicidae > Culex > Culex quinquefasciatus. The sequence goes on from NC_051863.1 coordinate 167,183,375, forward strand.
AAGGTTTTAATTTGGATATAAAAGCCTATACAACCAGATTAAGCCTGTAAGTTTAAAAAGATATTAGGGTTATCCACATAAATTTTTTTAATTTTTAGTACAGACTAAAAACTTGCATTAAGAAATGATTTTTTAAATAATTTACGATTTTTCACGAAAAAGTTATATTATTATCAAGAGAACGTGCTTTTTTTATTTAAAAAAAATTAAGCCCCTTGAGGTTTAATACCAGGTTATAAAAGTATTATGAGGTTTGATTACATTCAAGAGTGCACAGCAACCTTATCTTCTCTTCTTATTCCAAAATTTTCAAACTTACGGACCCAATCCTGCAACAATCTGATTGTAAAAACAGTCAAACTTTGTTGTAAATTATTCTGTAATCATTACTTTAGGGAACGAATAAAACAATAAATCGATAGGTCCCGTTGCTCTAGTTGATGTGCACCGTTAAAACAAATATTTTATCATACATTTTATGAAATGAAGTCCAAGTACGGTCTTTAAAAAATATCATTTTTTAAGAGTTGAAGAAAATTTTTCCAATTTTTTATTGGATCCATCCATTTAATTTTAAATTGGAGGGATAGTTCTGAACATTTAGTAGTCGATTTTGCACGCTGGTTTAAAGGGTTTGACATTGCAAGAATATCTAATCTAATCTAATCTAATCTAATCTAATCTAATCTAATCTAATGTAATCTAATCTAATCTAATCTAATCTAATCTAATCTAATCTAATCTAATCTAATCTAATCTAATCTAATCTAATCTAATCTAATCTAATCTAATCTAATCTAATCTAATCTAATCTAATCTAATCTAATCTAATCTAATCTAATCTAATCTAATCTAATCTAATCTAATCTAATCTAATCTAATCTAATCTAATCTAATCTAATCTAATCTAATCTAATCTAATCTAATCTAATCTAATCTAATCTAATCTAATCTAATCTAATCTAATCTAATCTAATCTAATCTAATCTAATCTAATCTAATCTAATCTAATCTAATCTAATCTAATCTAATCTAATCTAATCTAATCTAATCTAATCTAATCTAATCTAATCTAATCTAATCTAATCTAATCTAATCTAATCTAATCTAATCTAATCTAATCTAATCTAATCTAATCTAATCTAATCTAATCTAATCTAATCTAATCTAATCTAATCTAATCTAATCTAATCTAATCTAATCTAATCTAATCTAATCTAATCTAATCTAATCTAATCTAATCTAATCTAATCTAATCTAATCTAATCTAATCTAATCTAATCTAATCTAATCTAATCTAATCTAATCTAATCTAATCTAATCTAATCTAATCTAATCTAATCTAATCTAATCTAATCTAATCTAATCTAATCTAATCTAATCTAATCTAATCTAATCTAATCTAATCTAATCTAATCTAATCTAATCTAATCTAATCTAATCTGATCTAATCTAATCTAATCTAATCTAATCTAATCTAATCTAATCTAATCTAATCTAATCTAATCTAATCTAATCTAATCTAATCTGATCTAATCTAATCTAATCTAATCTGATCTAATCTAATCTAATCTAATCTAATCTAATCTAATCTAATCTAATCTAATCTAATCTAATCTAATCTAATCTAATCTAATCTAATCTAATCTAATCTAATCTAATCTAATCTAATCTAATCTAATCTAATCTAATCTAATCTAATCTAATCTAATCTAATCTAATCTAATCTAATCTAATCTAATCTAATCTAATCTAATCTAATCTAATCTAATCTAATCTAATCTAATCTAATCTAATCTAATCTAATCTAATCTAATCTAATCTAATCTAATCTAATCTAATCTAATCTAATCTAATCTAATCTAATCTAATCTAATCTAATCTAATCTAATCTAATCTAATCTAATCTAATCTAATCTAATCTAATCTAATCTAATCTAATCTAATCTAATCTAATCTAATCTAATCTAATCTAATCTAATCTAATCTAATCTAATCTAATCTAATCTAATCTAATCTAATCTAATCTAATCTAATCTAATCTAATCTAATCTAATCTAATCTAATCTAATCTAATCTAATCTAATCTAATCTAATCTAATCTAATCTAATCTAATCTAATCTAATCTAATCTAATCTAATCTAATCTAATCTAATCTGATCTAATCTAATCTAATCTAATCTAATCTAATCTAATCTAATCTAATCTAATCTAATCTAATCTGATCTAATCTAATCTAATCTGATCTAATCTAATCTAATCTAATCTAATCTAATCTAATCTAATCTAATCTAATCTAATCTAATCTAATCTAATCTAATCTAATCTAATCTAATCTAATCTAATCTAATCTAATCTAATCTAATCTAATCTAATCTAATCTAATCTAATCTAATCTAATCTAATCTAATCTAATCTAATCTAATCTAATCTAATCTAATCTAATCTAATCTAATCTAATCTAATCTAATCTAATCTAATCTAATCTAATCTAATCTTATCTAATCTAATCTACAAGTACAGTTGTTTTGCAATCGTTAATTTTCAAAAAAAGTAAGATTTTACGAAAACAATAATTTTAGCGAAAAAAATACTTTGATATGTTATACCTAGTGAGATTATTTTGCCAATAAATTCAGTTCAAGAGCATTAACTCCACACACAAAAAAATATTTCCGAATGTTACATCATTTATGATGTAACATTTTTGCACGTCATTAAACATTTAAATTTAAATGCAATTTGATGTAAATTTGCAACAAATTATGCGTAAAAACATGATTTTACGTGTGATTCAACCGCTTACATCGAATCTCACGTTTACATCAACTGAGTTTACATGTAATTCACTTTTCCGTCTCGAGTAAATTCATATTTTTTCTGTGCATGATGGCCGACTGGTTAGCGTCCCAGACCATCAATCCCAAGGTTTGAGTTCGAATCCCACCTTATTCTTCAAGGTTTTTGTTCATATTCAAAGTTCAAATTCTCATTCCAAATTTCAAGGAAACTGACCGAGATTTGATCCCTGAACCTTCTGTGTTCGAGGCAGAAGCCGCAACCATTAAGCCACGTAGCTGGTTCATGACTGAAAAGTGAAACTACCCCAGAAAAGTGCCAAAATTACACATTTTTCTGACATAAAAGATGTACCACTTCCCAGATGTAATATTACCATGATATTTTTACTTTTATTTTTGTATTTTTAAAATGATAATGTTCATGGAACCAAAGAAGAAATGCAATCAACTGAAAATTTATAATTTATATGCATTTCCTGCGTTTACAAACAATATTTTCACGTTTGGACTCGGTCCAAAATATTTTAAATGTTTTCAAATTTTGTGTTTTGCCTTTTTCAAGCATTTACAAAAATGTTGAGATGGCGGCTTGATATTAAACTTTTAAATATTTATTTTCAAAATATACTTTTTTTGCAATTTTTAAGTTTTTCCAAATTTGCAATAAGGCTTTTGATCTCTTTCTAGACTTGTTTATTTTTTTATTTCTTATTGAAAGATAATGCTTGATTTTTACTTTGATATAACAATAAATCTCCTTGTCCTAAAATATAATAGAAATTACATACATGTTTCGTTTCATTGCTGTCATGTCCATTAAGAGAGAAAATATTTTTAAATCAAAATAAATTTAACATTTGCAAAGCAGTGTTCTCATTTGAGCAAAACCATAAATACTAATCTCCACTTTCCGTTTGCGCTGACTTCTGTGCGGTACAAGGGTTGCCTCTGTGCTGCGGTTGTTGTTAGTTTTAATTTTAATAGGATCAACCAAAGAGGGATTAGTGCTGAGTTTTGTGTGCCGTGTTGCGCAATGTTTGTTTTTGAGGTTCATCCTTTTCGCTGTTATTTCCTACCGTTCTTTTTTCCTTGTGCCAAGTGGAGTTTATCCTCTATGCTTTAAAGAAAACTTAACATGGCAGAAAACCGTTGAATGTTTCCACTTAAAAGTGGTTTACTTCCCCTCTGCAGCACTGTGCTTGATTTTATGTCAAAACCATCACTTTTTTCTTCGGAGAAAAAGCTCCCAAAGAATGCCCCGGCCAGGATATTGTAGGGGAAAGTCATTCTCGTAAAAAATTACACTTGTCGTTCGGTTTTGTCAAATACAAGTTGAAATCAAACAAGACGCCAAAAAGTAAACAGGAAGAAAGCAAAAGTGAAACAGACAACAAACCAGCAGCAGAAGCAAGGAAAAACTCAATCAACGAGACAGCAGCGCGGGCCAATCAAAGCCAAGCCGGCGGAAAATCGCTCCTGTACTTGTGTGTGCGCTGTAAGTGTATCGATTTCGATTTCCAATTTCCTGGTCCTGGTCCTGGTCCTGTGTCACAGTCACAGTGTGTCACCACGAGCAGATGTCTCGCAAGAAGATCGCTCCGGCAGCAGTGGGGGAGGGGAGGAGGAGAGACACGATTTCACGATTGCACGATTGACAAAATACAGTAACAACAGTTGACATTATTGTTGCTGGTGGTGGCTGCCGAAGCTTTGTCCTTGGATTTTCCGCCCAGGTGAGTTGAATTGGAGCGCCTTCGGTTCGATTATTTCCCGGAAGTGGCACTCCGTCCGGTTGATCCCAAATGATGTTGAAATTGAACCTTTAACTGGAGCCGGTTGACCTGGTTGAAATCCGAGTTCGATGAAATTCGGTTACTTTTGCAATTATTCGTGATGACGATGGTCGTTTTTTCTCTCTCTTTTTTTAAGAATAGAACAAATGGTATTAGATTTTGCTGAATGCATGGTGGCACGCTCACTAAGCATTTCATTTTATCGCCATTACGCTGCCGTTTTACTGCCAAAGTTTTCAATTTCGATTCATGTGCGAGATGGATTTAGCAGAACTTTAGGGTTAGAGTGTCTGTATTGGAATTAGACATGTTTGATCAATTTCAATTGAGAGAAATTCTTCCAAAAATGAGCATTTTTTACAAATTTAATCTTTCTTTTTTAACGTGTGTTGAACTTCCAAAGAAGACATTTTGCATCATAAGTTCACAAAAATCTCCATACAATCCTGAACACCTAATTTAATTTCTTTCATTTTTTCGATTTGTATGAATCTTTGTTCATTGATTCCTTATGTCGAGGTAAGCCATTTTGCATAATACGAATCTTAATACACGTCTCCATAAAAAATTGGGGGCTGTCCATAAAAAGGTGCAATGAAAACAATCGAAATCGGGTCCTTAAAAAAAGTTTGTGATATTATTGTTCACAAGGATAAAGCTAATTTTTCTGAGCTCAATGACCCTTTGTACGGCCACAAAGGATTTAAAATAGATTTTTAAAACAATTTAAAAAACGTCCTACTTGAAAGCTCACTCCATAGGGATCATAGTTGATCCTTCGAAAAAATGTTGTCTTGTTACTTTATTTTTTTTTTGCAGTAAAATTAAAAAAGGTGATCAGAAATGGTTTTTTATTGTATTTTTACTGTTAAACATAACAATTTTCGTAGGGATTTAGGGTCCTATTCTGAATCTCAGGAAAAAGTGTTTCTGATCCATTTGGTGTCTTTGACAAAGTTAAAGGTTATCATTAGGACTATTCGAAAAAAATATGCACTCTATAAAATACCAATTTTTAATAACTTTTATCACAATCCATTGCTTTTTACACACTACCACTTTGCTTTATTTCAGTTTTTGATATGTTGTAGTAGACAATAATTTTAAACGTTTGAGCTTTAAAGATTATTTGTTTATGGCCAAGTATGATTTTTTGGAAAAAAGATGTTTTTTGGTATCAAAATTATCAAAAATTCAAATTTAAAAAATATTTTTTTCAATGTGAAATTGAATTCCAAATCGAAAACTATGTTTGTGAAATTTTGGGATAAGAGCAATGCTCTAACAAAACCGGAAAAGGGTTTTTTTGTATTTATTTATTTGACTCAAACTTTGTGCGGGCTTTCCCTATGACCAAAGAAGCAATTTTGTGTCATTGGTTCACCCATACAAGTCTCCATACAATTTTGACAAAACTGGTAAGTAAATATTCAAAAAATCCATAACATTTGAAGCTATTTTCTGATCAACCTGGTGTCTTCTGCAAAGTGGTAGATATTGATGAGGACTGTTCAGAAAAAAAATAGGAACACGGAAAACAAAATCTTGCCAATTTTTTAATTGACCCTTTTTCCCAAAATTTCAATTTACCAAATTTGTATTTTTTTATTTTCTAGATTTTTATATATTTTAGGGGACCAAAACCCGCAAATTTTGAGCATAAATTTGTCGCCAAGTTATGATTTTTTTTATAATAGTGATTTTTGGAAAAACATCGAAATATCATGCTTAAAATTTATTGACCTCTTTTATTAAGTAAATTTGAATTTGCAATCAAAAAGTACTTCGGAGATATTCTAATGCCGATGTCTCAGCAACATTTGAACATGAACTTTTCAAAAGGGCCAAACACTCAATACGCTCTGCCACAAAAGATAGCTCTTTTGTTCAAAGGGAAGGCCCGCACAAAAATTGAGCCAAATAAAAAAAAATACAAATTATAAAAATGGTCAAAACCCCGATTTCATAGAGAATTACTCATGGTTGTTTGTTTTTGTTATCATATTATCTTGTTTAAAAAATCTTTCAATTTTTAAAATTGCGTCCATTTTTGTCCATCCTTGTCCATCTTTAAAAAATATATATACGTATTCGTTAAGCTAAGAAAATTATCAACAATTTGAATTGTTTGGACATTGTAGATCCGACTATTGATTGTTAATACATAGCCTTGAAAATAATTTAAATTACCCAAAATTAGTTTTTTCAAGTTTTACCCTGAATCCGCACTTTGCAATCGATGACATCTTAATAATCATGAAAAATGTATGATTACAATTAACATTTTGAAAGGGCTTTAAAATTCTATTATTTGGAACTGTTAAAATTTATGTCATTATTTACAGAAAATATAGAAAAAGACAAATTTGTTGAATAATTTAACACAACACTGGCAATAACTTAAAAACGTTGCAAGTATTCAAATCTAGGGTCTGACAAGCATGAAGATTTCTGAAGTCACCGCCAGAGGCGCTGTCAATATTGTTTACGTATGGTTTTTGAAAAGGTCGTATGAAATACATGCATAATTATTTTTACTTTTTTTGTGAGTTTTCACCTCGAGGTTTTAACAATTTTTTGCAAATATATTTTAGATAATTACAATAATTACTTTAATTTCTCGTTATTTAACAATTAAAATATCAAAATATAACAATTTTTACTTGTCCATCCATAAGTTACGGTTGATTCTTCCTGGTCGTTTTAAAATAAATAGCGCTATTAAAATACACACTATATTTCCGTCGAAAATGTTTTAAACTAGTTTTAATTGAACACTAAAAAGGTGGTATGCCAACATAAGGTGCTTGATGGAGTTAAATGCTGATCCCCAAGTTCCAGTTGGAGATTAAATGTAAATCATTTTAAAGAAAAAAAATAACTATTTTTTTTTAAATTATGACCGATGCGCATACGACCTTTTCAATTGCTACCCGCCAAAAACTTGGTTCGATCTTGGTTCGATTTTGACTGCAATCGCCGTGTATGTGGATGACATTCGCGACATAGCCGTGTTTCAATAATGACATAAATACTTTTTGAAATTCTTATTTTTATTTTCAAAAAAATCGTGAATGTAAAAAAAATCTGAGTTTCCAATTAATAAAACATGTGTTTGAAGATTCAAGAATTGCTGAGCAGATGACAATAACAAAATAACAAAATAAATAAAATATAAATAAAAGATGAATAATTTTTATTAGGGACCATCCAAAACCACGTGGACACTTTAGGGGAGGGGGTATGGCGATTATCCGCGATCCATACAAAAAGGTTTTTTTTTTGTATGGACAATTGTCCACGAGGGGGAGGGGGTAACAGATTCCCAAAAAAGTGTCCACGTGGTTTATGGATGGTCCTCTAAGCAAATTTGTTCAAAACGACCTAATTTTCGAAGTGTTTAAGCAAAATATACTAAACTTTGAAGAATTCATGAAAAATATATTATTCTGTAGCTTCATTTTTTCAGATCTGATGTAATAAATAAATTAAAATAAGAATGCCTAATATTGCCCCATTTGATTAAAAAAAGGACATTCGTCAACATTGAAAAACATCATGTTTTAACTGTCTTTTTAATATTTTAAATATTATTATTGATTTTATTAGGTAATATAGGTAAGATTAGATTTATCTTACCTAACACAAACGCAGGCAGTCAGATGAAAGCAAGCTCGAAAGTCTTGTGATTAGATTACACCCCAGCACTTTTCATGTCATTACTAATAATTTCGAAACATCCGTCAAAACAGCCAGCCCAACTGCGTTGTGCTTACCGAAAGAATCTTTAGAAGAGGAGGGATGCGTGGACATACCGCTCGGTTTTTCCAATCAAAATTTATAAATGGTATCATATATGAATTGCTTTCTTAAATAGTTCACAACTATTAAATAAATCACAGCCGGTTTTTATGGAGTCATAAATTCCGATGGACAATTGTTAATAAGACCAATGCAATGATTTTAAATAGGGGAGAGGGGTAAAATGCACCCCTGCTTTTCTCGGTATTTGGAAGAATTTTTCGAGAAAAAATCATAGAAATTGGAAGCTAAACATTGCAAAACTTTGCTGGAAAAATTTGAGCAACGTAGTATAAAATCAGCTTAAGTTATTTGCAAAACATTAGAATGTTGTGTTTTCATCCAATTTTCATTGAAATTTCATTATTATTTATGGACAATATAAAAAGCATTTTTTGATATTGTAATTGTTGAGATATAGAGTTTTTGTCATAATCTTCATTGTTCTGTTGATAGATGAGTCTAAAACATAAAAAATGCATTTTCAATTAAATTTTTTACCAAAAGCGTAGTCGGAGCAAAATGCACCGCTGTGATTTTTTTTGTAAAAACAGCGATGTCATCTAGTGGTGACTAGTGAAAAGAATAATAGTTGCTTTAGAACATCGAACAAAATTCTTCCACAGTAATTTTTCAGCATTGAGAAATCACAGTTTTCCTAAGGGGTTCATATTGCCCCTCTCCCCTAAGTTGTTTTGTTATTTGGCCATTAGGAAATATTTACGAAGTTTGGGAAAAAAATCATAGAATTTGCTTATTTTGGAAAAAAAATGTTTCAAGAATAAATTGATACAACAACTTTCAACATAGTTTTTATAACCCAAGTCCCAAAATCTAAAACCTCACCCTCACCCTGCACAAACGTTAAGCAATAACTATAAATATCGAGCGATTTCCACAAGAGTGACTACGGACTCAAGCGAGTAGCTGCAAGTGTGTGTGTGCGCGCACTCCTCTGGAAAGTATTTTTCCTGCATGCTTAGCGCGTAATCCTGGCTCATATCGTATGGACCCTTCCCACGTTCTCTGCCTCCCTTTCCCTTATTGGTGATCCACCCTAAAACACACACACACACACAGCAGTCTAGCAGTCTCATAAACCATGCAAAACGTGGTTCGTTTACCCTGTGGCGTGTGCCAACACACATGGCTGAGTGCGATTTTGTGTGTGTGTGTGTGGCTCGATATGATGTATGCATGCGGCAATTTTTCCCATTTTCCAGCGTGGTTGTCGTTTTGTTCCTGCGGAGATTCGATGACAGAATTTGAGTTTTGTTCAAAATCTTTTGTTCAGCTTGTTTAAATATTTTTTTTATTTTTTTGCTTTCGAGGTCAAAAATATTTGTGCAGAAAAAGCCACTTTTTCGGTATCTTCCTACACAACGAAATAGAATGAACGATATCACTGCAAATAATTGGTCATTAGTAAAATCTTTTCCTCACGAAAACAAAAAAACAGGCAAAACAGTAAGTGATTCCACTTTATGATTTCAATCAAATGATACCGTCCGGCAGTTCCCTGCAAACAATCTCCCAGCCCCCTGACGATGTGATGCCCATTCGGAGGAATTTAATATACGTTAACAAGCCTCTTCAAACTTCCTGGAAATGGTCCAATTTGCCAGGCCGGAAGGTCACTTTCTTGGGCCAACCTTGCATGTATGTATGTCGAGGGGAGGATTGGTCGGCGGGGCCGGCAACTGGATATTTGTTTGCCTAGGACAAACAACCTTCTTGGTTGGTCGGAATGACAGGGCCATTACCTTCTCAGAAGCTTATTGGGAACAAGGAGCAAGACTTTTGCATGATGCTGCTTTTGGAAACATATGGATTTTTTTTAGGGATGCAAGGCCGTGGAGCGAACTTTTAGCGCTTAACCGCTTCAAATCTTCAAATCTTCAAATTTTCAAATTTTCAAATTTTCAAATCTTCAAATCTTCAAATCTTCAAATCTTCAAATCTTCAAATCTTTAAATCTTTAAACCTTCAAATCTTCAAATATTTAAACCTCCAAATTTGTATGTTAAATATTTGAAAATCAGTCATATTTTTAAAACAAATTACAACTGAGGGTACCCCCTTCCAGTTTTTGAAGAATGTCCTTGTCGGTACTTCACCCAAAAAGAAGAAGGTTGTTGCTTGTTGCGAGCCGGATAAATTGTTCATGTGCTCAGGGCTCATGTCTGATGATGTTAATAAAATTATGTTAATTTATTCGAGCACTGCTCGAATGCTACCCATCCCCTCCTCCCCCTTTCTCTACCCACTCCCAGCAACTCCTCGCCCGAAAATTCCTTCACTCTCGCCGAATGTCACCGTATGTGTGCGTTGGAATTTTCCTTTTGTTGTGGGGCAAACAACAACAGCAGCAGCAGTCCCGGAATTGACGACAGGCAGCCCTTGACAATGTCAAAAATTTTAACAGAATTGCCGACGCTAATTTGCATCTCATATTCATTACGCGCGCGGCCGGAATCAAGTGGAGAACTCTTCCTCAAGTCGCGAGCTGCGCGGTTGGGTGATGTTAAAAACGGATTCCGATGGGAGGAGAAGGATATTGAAGGATGTGGTGACAGCTGATGTCATCGTACTCAGCTGAAGAGCAGCCCCTTACATTTTAAGTTAATTTGGGTTGAGCTTGTTGGGATTGAAGAACAATGCCACGATGAGGCATCAAAGACGAGTTTGAAATTGAACTTCTAATTTGATTTGGGCCAATTTTATTTGATGGTGATGGATTTTTATTTGTTTTTTAATTAAATGTGAAATTATTAGGGGAATCTGAATAAAAAGTATATACAAACACAAGCTCTTTCGCCCAGATATGGTAAAAACAGCATTTTTAATTTCATACGTCCTTTTAGATCTTCAAACTATTTTTGAATAAAGAACCTATTCATATTTTTTTTATTAGTTTACGTTCAAAATTGCATAAATTGGTTTAAAGGGAAGGTTTTTTTTTAAACAATGTTCTTCTTTATTTTTAGAAAAATAATTAATTCTAGGAAGCACCACAACTTAGCTGCCTTAATGAAGGTTTTAAAAATATTCTATTTTTGTTTTGCGATTTAATTTAATCCGCCTGAAACTTTTTTGGTGCCTTCGCCATTTTGCATCATAAGTTTGTCCATATAATTTTCCATACAAATTTGGCAACTGTTCATACAAAAATGATTTATGAAAATTCTAAAATCTGTATCTTTTGAAGACATTTTTTAATCGATTTGGTGTCTTCAGCAAAGTTGTAGGTATGGATTAGGACTACACTGAAAAAAATGAAACACGGTAATTCTTTTGGTGACTTTTAATTTAATTTAATTTAACTTTTTGTCACTAAGCCTTGATTTTGATTTGTAAAACACACTATTTTTTTAATTTTCTGGTATTTTTGGGAGACATCAAATCCCATCTTATCAGAAATCTCCAGTACTGTAATAAAATCTTTGTTCGAGTTAGAAATTTTGAATTAATTCGGATTTTTTTTTTTTAAATGGATAAATACTTGGTCGTATAAATTTTCCAACTACATTTTTCGATTTAAAATCGAACTTGCAATCAAAAAGTACTTTCTGAAATATTGATAATGTGCACCATTTTCAAGTAAAAGCCATTTTTAGGTAACATTTTTGAAAATAGTTGCAATTCTTCATTCTTTAAAACTTGTGCCCATGTTTGCTCACTTTTGAAAATATATTTTTGAAAAGCTGAGAAAATTCTCTATGTTTTGCTTTTTTGAACTTTGTTGATAAGACCCTTATTTGCTGAGAGATTGCCATGCAAAGATATGGAAACTGGAAAATTGATGCTGGCTCAGTCTCACCCAAACAACCCTCCATTTTCTTATGTCGATATCTCAGCAATGTTAAAATATGAAAATTCGTGAAATTTGCCGATCTTCTCGAAAACTATATTTTATTTTTTGTTATCAAGACTTACATTTTAAAAGAGTTAGGCATTTAATATTGTTCCCTTTTCAAATGTTTGCCTTTATTTACAAATAAAGTAAATATTAATTTCGAATATAAATAAATATTGATTTCGAAAAGATCGAAAAATTTCACGAATGTTTCATATTTTAACATTTTAAATCGAACCATAAGTTTCTGAGATATCGCCGTTAAAAAATGGTTGGTTGTTTGAGTGAGACTTGGAAAACATAAATTTTCATGTTTTTAAACTTTTGCATGGGAATATCTCAGTAAATAAGGGGCTTAGCAACAAAATTCAAAATGGAATATTTACAAAATTTTCTTAGTTTTTAATGTTTTGTTTATTTTGATGTGGGCAAACATGAGCACAAGTTAAAAAAAATATTTATCGCGATTATTCTCAAAAATGTTACCTGAAACAGATTTATCAAAAATCTGTACTGATTCAAAAATGTATGACTCGGTCAATGATTTTTTAACATTTTGAAAATTTCTGAAATGTGTGCATTTGATGTCCCATATAAAGTTATGAGAATAGAGTTTTTTTGCAAATAAAATTTTAGTGACAAAATGTGAAATTTAAAATCACCAAATTTTTTAACCGTGTTTCATCTTTTCAGTGTAGTCCTTTTCAAACCTACAATTTTGCCAAAGACACCAAAACGATCAAAAATTCCTACAAAAGATACAGATTTTTGAATTTTCATAAATCATTTTTGTATGGTCGGCTGCTAAATTTGTATGAAAAATTATATGGACAAACTAATGATGCAAAATGGCTTCTTTGGGCATATCGAAGGCACCAAAAAAGTTTCAGTCGGATTAAAAAATACAAAAAAAATGACCCATCGCAGAAAATGTTAAAAATAAATTAATTATGAGGGTAGTCAATGTTTGCCAAACAAATCAAAATCCTGTCAATATCATCCCGTATTACGATACCTTAAAAAAGTCATCGTTTTAATGTTAAATTATCGCTGTTTTAGTGGAACAGTTAACACTGTTTTGTTTTCGACACTTTCTCAAGAAACCAAAATAAAAAATAAAACGCATCTTGGAATTATGTTCATGGAACTCCACCACTTTTGAACATGTTATCTAAAATTTTCCAAAGAATATCGTTGACAAATGCTGTTTTAGAGATTATCAAATGTCATGTTTCTTAGTAAAATCCACGATAACAGAGTTGAATCACACTCCCATCTCAGCTCTGCCAATAAGAAAAAAAATGTGCGCAAACTTCTCCAGAAGCACTCCCATCACATGAAGCATCCGTCCCTTCGCAGATCAAAATACGTGTCACAACCCCTTTTTCTGCCCCCCAACTTGACTCCTGCTCTTTGAGTGGAGTTCGGTTCACTCATTCACAGTAATCTCGGTGTTATGCCAATTTATGTGGACCCGAATGGTGCACAGTCAATTAAACAGCCAGCAGCCGGCTCCTCTTCAAATGTCGCCCAGTCCCGTCGCAACGCTCGTTACGGCTCATCGTCGGACTCGAGTAGTATTTCATGCCAAATTGTCTGCACATGAAATGGTTCACCCTCCGCACCACTTTCGAGGACATTCCTAGACGGAACGACACAAATCATACACTTTTTCACGTTTGAGCCAGCGTTCCTCGGGGTTCGTGGGAGCCCACTTGAGAAGGACTTCGCGCGGGATGATTTGTTGCTCAATAAGCTGCGAATACTCAAGGGGGCGTGGTGGCGTACCCTCCTGTTGAGGTGAAGGAGGAAGGCTGGGGGAGGGGGAAGGTTCAGCCAACGTCACCCACAATTTCTGGTTAAGAAGCCACGTGGAGATTTATTTCCATCAAAGTCGTGTTCTCTGGGGAGGGAGTTTGTGGTGGCGACTGTCGGGAGGGGAGAGCAAAAAAAAATCTCCCGGCTTGTTGTGGGGCAAACGATGCGTGTTGACTTTTTGCGTTGTTGTTTCCTTGAGTCCGGAATTGTTATGCTTATTTTCCTGTTAGAATATGACGGAACGAAGGGTCCTTGACATGGTGTCTACTTAGCTCGAAAGCGTAATTTGCTCTCTGTAAATGCTTATTTTTCTGCTAAAGACTTAACATAAGTTTTACATAGAATTTCAAGAGTTGTATAAACTTTATACTAAGTAATTTGTATAAGTAGTAGTTTATTTCGGAATTCTGCACAGTAAAAAAAAATCTTTGTAAAATCGCATGCAAAACTATGTACATCATCTTTGTGAGCAAAAACTAACTAATATTGTATGACGTGTACACAAAAGCATGTACCGATGAAAAAACCCTCTCAGCTATCTCGCCGCTTTGTGTATGGTCGGATCATCACCGATGTAGCTGTAAGTTCCCCATACATCGTTTGCAGTAAACATAATTTACTAAAACTAAAGAAAGGTATAGGGTTTGCTTTTGGCTCCGACTCAAAATCAAGCATCGTTATCAAATCATTTCTCGAGAAATATTCATTCGAAAAATCTGCAAAAAATCATGGACGATCGATTTTTGACGCTTGATCGATTGACGTTGACAGAATCTGTCTATCTTCAATATCCGAATTTTGGGGATAAATTTACCGTAGAGCACGCGTGACATCCGTGTGTGCTAAAAAAGTGCTCAATTTTGTGGTAGGGGGTTTTTCAGAGCCCGCATTATGGATTTAAGCTCTCTTGGGCGCATTTGAAAAGGGATGTGCTGAACCTGAACCAGTTTCATACCAAATTTGAAATTATCCATTTTGTTTTTGGAACTTGGAGTACAGTCATCCCACATATTCGGAACACCCACAAATTCGGAACACTTTTATGATAATTTGTCAATAGCATGTCAAAAGTAGATTTTCTGTCGACCTTACTATTTTTAGAACCTTCATTTGGACATTATCTTGCTGTTTCACTAGTAAAAGTAGTACTTTTTGAACAAAAAACTTCATTCCAAGACTATGTTGTCCAGAGCAGCAAAACACTGCCTCCAAATGGCCTGTTTCATAATTGTGCCTCCCACAATTGGGTACTAAAGCCCTATGTAAATTTTTATGTACAACGGTAAAAAACACGATTTAAAACCATTTGTGATCACTTTTTTTCACTTTAATGCAAATTTTTTTTTTGACAAGACAACATTTTTTCGATGGATCAACTATGGTCCCCTTTGAACGAGCTGTCAAGTAGGAGCTTTTCTGTCAAGAAGGACCGCGAGGTTAATTTTTCAAAATTGATTTAAAAATCCATTTTAAATACTTTGTGGTCATACAAAGGGTCATTATACTCAGAAAAATAAGCTCTATCGTTGTAAACAATAATATCAGCAATCTAAGCTTCATTTTAGGACCCAATTGTGAAACACCTGAATTTAACTGATATTTTCACAAAAAAAGTTATCAAACCATGTATAAAACATCACTAAGCTTGAGTTTCATTGGTTTCAGTGTGTGAAGTCATTATTTGGTAATAAATATGTACTCCTGGAGAGATCCAATGTTTGTTTACATTCGTAAGAAAAAAGTGTTCCGAATTTGTGGATTTCAAGGGTCAAAGTAATTCTTTAAAAACTTTATATAAAAGTTAAAATTTGCCGATGTTCGATACAGCATTTGAAAGATCGCAAGAAAAGCTTTCAAATGAAGGTAAAAGCGAATCATTAAGTTCAATTATCGATTCGCTATGATTTTTTGAACATTGGCCGATCTGGAAACCGTTTCGAATATGTGGGATGACAGTGTCTTGCGAACCTTCGTGGTGAACGGACACTAGAGCTGCGGTATTTTTTACTACCTAAGCTCAGAGTTATTTCAAAACAAAATTCACAGTCTTTTTAAAGACTACCTGAGTTATTTTCCAAAATTCTAAACAGTCTTTTCAAGACTAACCCCGCCTGAAATTTTGTTGTATTTTACAAACGAAGCCATCTTTTAAGAGAACTTTGCTTGCAAAATGCGTCAAAACAAAGGTAAACGCAAATCTTCTGAAGATTTGGTCGTTACGTCGGTGAAGCGTTTGAACGCTAAACCGGCTAACGGAAACAGAAAAAGAAAACAGCCTCTTCTGAGGTCTGATTCTGATTCTGAATGTGAGGTCAATCCTCCAATTCCATTGACAAACAGTTTCGGTGTTTTATCCGAAACTGATGACAAGGAACCTTCTCCTCGTACTGAGCCTTCTGCCGTCGAGAAACGAGTAAAGGCTCCGCCAATTGTTGTGACTTCCGTCTCCGATTTGTCCAGCTTTCGAACGCAACTGAAAAATTGCAAGGAAACTTGCAATTTGAAGGTTTCGTTCCAGCTTGGTCGAAGAGGAGAATGTCGCTTGTTGACGGAATCTTTACAAGATCACCAAACTTTTGTTGGTTATTTGAAAAACCACAAACACAATTTCTACACGTATGAGACCAAGAATGCTCGGCCATTCAAGGCGGTCTTGAAAGGTCTCTCCAACGACTTGTCGGTGGATGAGATCAAAAACGAACTTAAGGTGTTGCTTGGCTTTGCCCCATCCCAAGTAATACCAATGAAGAAAAAATCAAACGGGAATATTTCTCGCTTTGGTTTGACTTCACAATTTTATCTGATTCATTTCAACAGAAATGAAATCAACAATTTGAAACTTTTGGACAAAGTACAGTTTTTGTTCCATGTACGGGTAAAGTGGGAGCATTTTAAGAAACATGGCGGTAATGGCCAGAATCTGACCCAGTGCCGGCGTTGCCAGGCATTCGGTCACGGTACTGATCATTGCGCCATGGTTCCAAAATGCATGGTTTGCGGGGATTCTTCTCACGACAAGGACAATTGTCCCGTGAAAGAAGTCACCCAATTTAAATGTGCAAATTGTGGTGGAAATCACAAATCAAATTTCTGGGATTGCCCCATCAGAAAAAGGTTTTGGATTCTCGTGCTAAGCATCAGCCGAAATCCAAACCGAAATTTTCTCAAAGTCAGGTTGTACCTGCATCTTTAAATCAAACGTTCGTGCTGTCTCACTCGAACAATTCTAGAAATACCCCTACCGTGGAAAAGTTAGGTAACAACAATGGCATTTCTTATGCTAACGTCGTTTCGGGTTCATCCACGAATTTTAAATCCTCTACCAATCTTTCTGAAATTGGGCAGGTACCTCAAATCTCATTTGAAAATTTTTCTGCTGGCAACGCTTTGGGATCTTCTGATCTCGGCGATGTTACGTTTGAAAAATGACTTTTTGCAAAACTCACTGTTTGGTTTGATTCAAACAATGAGTAATGCTACATCCATGATGGAAGCAATCCAGATTGGATTAAAATTTGCGAATGATGTTGTTCTTACCCTGAAGTTTAATCATGGATCTAAGTAATTCCATCAATATTATGAATTTTAATGCTCGCTCTTTAAAAGCGAAAGAAAATGAATTTTTCAACTTTTACGAGTTCATAACGTGCATGTTGCTGTTATAACCGAAACATTTTTAAAAACTGGCACTTATTTGAAAAGTGATCCAGATTATAAAGTTATAACTAATAACCGAATGAATCGAAATGGCGGTGGAGTTGCAATAGTTATCCACCGTAGTATGACTTATAGCACGTTACGTGACTTTAAGTTAAAAGTTATTGAAAGTTTGGGCATTGAACTTGAAACTTCTTTTGGGAAAATTATGATTGCAGCTGCATATTTGCCATTCCAATGCACTGGGGAAAATAAAAATTATTTCAAAGGGGATTTGAATAAACTTACTCGGCATAGATCTCGATTTTTGATCATCGGTGATTTTAATGCCAAACACCAATCTTGGAATAATTCAAAAGTAAATTCCAATGGTAAAATTCTGTTCAGAGATTGCACTTCTGGTCTTTATTCGGTTTTATACCCGAATGGGCCAACTTGCTTTTCTTCTGTTAGAAATCCATCAACAATTGATTTGGTGTTGACAAATCAAAGTCAGTATTGTGGTCCTTTAGTGACTCATGCTGATTTTGATTCTGATCATCTTCCAGTAACTTTTTCACTTTCTCATGAAGCAGTTACCAGACCCAATAGTTCTGTGTTTAATTACCACAAAGCTAATTGGGACAGGTATCAGCATCATATTGAGAATAATTTAAATCATGATTTTGTTTTAGAAACCAAAGCTGATATTGATTCAGCCTTGGAATCTTTAACTAATGCAATTTTGGATGCTAGGAATATTGCTATTCCTAAAGTCCAAGTCAAATTTGATTCTCCCATTATTGATGACGATCTTCAGCTTTTGATTCGTCTGAAAATGTTCGCCGAAGACAGTATCAACGTTCTCGTGATCCTGCACTGAAGCGAATTCAAAAGATTTGCAAAAGGTTATTGACCACAGATTCACTCTCCTGCGAAATGAAAAGTTCGCAAGAGATGTCGAACAAATTAAACCTTATTCCAAACCTTTTTGGAAACTTTCAAAGGTTCTTAAGAAACCTCAAAAACCAATCCCTTCTTTAAAAGATGGTGATAATATTCTATTAACTAATGGGGAAAAAGCTCAAAAACTTGCTCAGCAGTTTGAGAGTGCTCATAATTTCAACTTGAATGTTTTGAGTCCTATTGAAAATCAAATTTCAATAGAATTTCAGAATATTGTTGAACAAGAATTTTCATCAGATGAAGTTTTTAATACGGATCTGAATGAAATAAAATCTATTATCAAAAATTTAAAAATATGAAAGCCCCTGGTGAGGATGGCATTTTTACATTTTAATTAAAAATTACCAGAAGCAACTTTAAGTTGCTTGGTCAAAATTTTCAACAAATGTTTTGATTTGGCATATTTTCCCAGTAGTTGGAAAAATGCCAAAGTAATTCCGATTTTGAAACCGGATAAAAATCCTGCTGAAGCCTCAAGCTATCGGCCCATTAGTTTGCTTTCATCTATTAGTAAATTATTCGAAAGAATAATTCTTAATAGAATGATGACGCACATTAATGAAAATTCAATTTTCGCTGATGAGCAGTTTGGATTTCGCCTTGGGCATTCAACTACTCATCAGTTGTTGAGAGTTTCAAATTTAATTCGAAGCAACAAATCTGAGGGCTATTCTACTGGCGCTGCTCTTCTAGACATAGAAAAAGCATTTGACAGTGTTTGGCATAAAGGTTTGATTGCGAAATTGAAAAGGTTTAATTTTCCGATTTATATCGTGAAAATTATTCAAAATTATTTGACGGATCGTACTCTGCAGGTATGTTATCAGAATAGCAAATCTGATCAACTACCTGTACGTGCTGGCGTCCCTCAAGGAAGCATTTTGGGTCCAATTTTATACAATATTTTTACTTCTGACTTGCCTGATTTGCCCCCAGGATGTCAGAAATCACTTTTTGCTGATGATACAAGCATCTCCGCCAAAGGCAGAAGCCTTCGTGTCATCACAAGAAGATTACAAAAAGCTTGGATATTTTCAATTCTTATTTGAAAGAATGGAAAATTACTCCAAATGCTGCAAAACTCAACTTATTATTTTCCCTCACAAACCAAGGGCTGATTTTCTTAAACCAAAAGTCATCACATTATAAAGATGAATGAGGTAAATTTAAAGTGGGAGGATCAAGTGAAATATCTTGGACTTGGTTTTGACAAAAACCTTACTTACAAGGATCACATTGAAAGTATCCAGGTTAAATGTAACAAATATATTAAATGTTTGTATCCACTTATAAACAGGAATTCTAGACTTTGTCTCAAGAATAAACTGTTAATTTATAAACAAATTTTCAGACCTGCCATGCTTTATGCTGTGCCGATCTGGACAAGCTGTTGCTTAACCAGGAAGAAAAAACTTCAGAGGATTCAGAACAAAATTCTGAAAATGATTCTGAAACTTCCTCCCTGGTTCAGCACCAGTGAACTTCATCAATTAGCCGAAGTTGACACTTTGGATGTTATGTCCAATAAGATAATTGATGCATTTCGACAAAAATCATTGCAGTCTTCAGCTGCATTGATCCGCTCTTTATATAGTTTATAAGTTAGTTTTAAGGTATCCCTTTTCCCTTTTGTACATGTAGGACCTCCTACATTTGAAATCACTGAATAGCGAAAGCTACAATATTTCATGAATAAATGAAAGTTGCTAGTATTTAAAATTGAGGTGAAAAGTCATCGTTTGTGATTGGACACTCAATAATATTTTAACTGAATGAATGTACATGGAAAAGAAATTTGAATAAATATAAATTAAAAAAAAAAAAAAAAAAATATGTGGGATGACTGTATGTTTTCATCTGGTCAGGCTGTTTTCAAAATAAATTCGGTCAAAAATTGAAATAATAAAATAGTTTACATTTCCGAAAAATTGCATTTTTCGAGCCCTATATACTCCCAAATTTTCATCCATGTCGGAAATGTGATTCTTGATTTACAACTGTTAGACCAACTTACTGTGAGGGAAAAACCCTTAAAAAAGGTAAAAGCCATTTTTTTTAAACCGCTTCAACGCTCTGGAGCAAGAAGGAATTAGTTTGTTTTCTCGTTAATTCGATGTTTTGAAAAATGAAAAAAACACTCTGAGAATACGAACAACTTATCGATAGCCAGAAAACATTACGTACATCGCAAATTGTGAGCTAATTCTGTGACTCAAGAATAAATTGTTCTGACTTTGAAAATCGAAAATGCTTGTGTGCGAGTACAGCTTACACATGGCAGGGGGGATGTTGAATGTGGCAAAAAACAGCGCTTTTCAAATATATGAAAAAATCAGGTTGATTTTTGAATTGATTCATGAATGCACCATTCTTTACTTTGCTATTTCCTTGAAAAAAAAAATTAACTACCGTTATCTAGTCGAGATGGATCACAAACGGTCTAAGACGTCAACTGACACCGCAAAGGAAAAAAAAGAAAGGCTCTATCCCACTCCAGGTGTTTTTTTTTACAAAATACCCATAAGTTTTAGATGAAATTGTTAAAAAGTCAGAAAGTGCCTGAAATTCGTTAAAACTTGTTTTGTTTACAAAATCAGGAGTTTTCACAGTTAAAAACAAATTTGTTCTGGTGTAATTTCCTATAAATTTGGGGATTTTTTTAAATTATGATTCTAACGCACATATTAATAATTATTTTCAAATTTATTTCACCTTCTCGTAAAGGAAAATTTCACTATGAATTTTAAAATACTTCTTCTACAATTTAATTTGTACTCTTCAATAATCTCATACCTATAAAAGTCACCCAGTTTACGGTACGTTTTTTTGTTACGAAATTTAGCATAAGCCGAAACTAATATTTTTTATGAACATTGTTGGCAAAGTGATTTAATCTGATGTTAAAAGTAATGGTTTTTATAGTTTGGTAATCAAATTTGATGCTCTATTAATGGCAGGTTGTACAAAAAATGTATTTATTCGTTATGGGTTCTTCTAGCTTCTTTTTGGGTAATGTTAAAAATCTAGAAATCTAGTAAATTTCTTTCGGAAACTTTATGTTGGAAGTCAAATATGGCCTTCTGCTAAGTTGTAGTTTTTTTAATTAAATCTATGCTCCAATTAACCAATTAACCAACTTTGAAAAATATTGACATCGGCCTATAAAAAGTGATATTTTTCATACAAATCCCTGGGAGTCGCTGGTAGGCAGTTGGACTAACAATCCAGATTGAATCTCGGGGTGGATGGAAGCTAAGGTGTAAAAAGAGGTTTGCAATTGCCTCAACAATCAAGCCTTCGGACACCTAGTTTCGTGTAGGTATCTCGCAATCGAGAACGCCAAGACAATGCTGTAGAGTGAATAATTTGATTTTACGATCAGCAAATAGCTGCAGTTGTCAAGTACCTTGTTATTTGACAAAAATCTTTTTTAACGGGTTAAATCCTATTTAAAATTTAAAGGTGGAGCGCCAGCTCGTGTTGTGTTCAACAAAGCACATATTTGGGATTTCAGCTAAGAATGCCCACTGCAATAAGCCCTTGAATGCCCGGAAAAAAGTCATTTTTGTTTCATTTTAATAATATTTTTGTAAGTAAATATACCAAATAAGAGTGTCTCAGAAATGGATTGATTAACAGAAAATTCAAGCGAATCGAATGTTGGCCCATATCTATTGGCTTGCTAAACGTCAAATATGTCAAAGCTTCTTCTCCGGCGAATTCAAAGTTATCCATTTCCCTCTGTAATCTCATCCCGATGTACGCGAAACAACTTTTTGCCACCGAGCTCAGAACAACGTGCGCGCAACAGCAGCCAGCCAGCCAACATTCTACATAATAAATCAAACAACAGCCCCCCGCGCCCACCCACGTGTGATTGAACTCGCGAGAACGCACAACTTGATGCTCAAATTTCCCGTCGAAAGTCAAACGGGACCGATCGGTTGGCCTGAGTTCAGGGTGTTTGAACCAATTTTTGATAAATTTTGATGTTTGACTGTTTGAATTTCGGTGAAAAATGGTAAAAGATTGAAGATCTTAAAAATATCTGAAGAATTTCAAAATATTGTTTGATCCAACAACAGGGTCACTTACCCTAACAAGATGTCATCAAACAGGCAAACGAACGCTGTCAGTCTGGAACAACTTCAACTCATGCTGGCACACCATTTTGATGTCGAGGATGACGCAGCAATGATGTCACACTTTGAACTGAGTTCAACTTGACGGTAAAAGAAAAAAAAAATACATTTGTCGGTAATTTTCGTTTATTTAAACAAATTAATATTTTTGCTGGAAAGTTGACTACATTCAGCATAACATAATTATTATTTTTTTCTTAGGCTCTGATTTTTTTCAAAACTCTTTTTCGTGCACGACGCCACCCCACCCAGTAAAAAGGAAAAACAAGCACAACAAAAAGTCGAAGCTCAACTCACGAAACAAATCGTAAAGTACGACGCACCCACCCAAAGTGAAAAACGCGCGCGGGAATGGGTAAAAATTTGAAATGTAAATTTTGCGTGAAATTATCCGCCCATCAACCCCTGCCCTCCCTCTTCTCTTCATGTTTCCACGAATTTTCCCCTCCCAAGCCACGTCACGTCATTTTCGTCGTCGTCGTCGTCGTCGTGACTGCCACTTTTCATCATTGAACTTTGAAATTTTCGTTTGACTTGTCTAATTTTCGCGTGCTTTCCCGTCGCTGTCCCAGCAGCAGTGCCAAAAATTTATCGGGAAAATTAAGCGAAAAAAAGGGGAGGAGGGCTGTTGACGTGTCGTCACCTTTGGAGCTTTTCCTGGAGATGAGCAACAAAAAAAAAAAAAAAAAGAAGCAATCACGTGCCAGAGGGCGTGGCGAGATGAAAAGCGAAATTGATTGCTGCTTTACCAGGGCTTTTGGTTCATCACGCATTTTCCAGTAATTCTGTTTTTAAAAGTGGGAGGGGGAGATGGGGGGGGGGGGGGATTTTTCCGATATTTTCTGTGAAAAGTTTGACTTCTCGTACTTCGATCGTGGCGAGTGAAAAAATGTAAAAAAAAAATGTTTTGGAAATTACTGAGAACGCGTTACTGGAATGGTCGATATGAATTTTTGATGAGCCCGGCTCAAGTTTTGTTGAATTCTTGTTAATTTAGGGGTTTGCGTTGAAAATGTGATTTCATGATTGAAATTTCCATTGTACCAAATTTAAAGATTGAAATTCTCACAATAATTTTCACTCAATCTCTTTCTATAATTAAACACGACGTTAGATGCAACCCTGAATCCGCAAAACCGCAGAGCAGTGCAACCAGTGATTGATTATATTGGCATAAATTATGCTAAATCGTGTATCACAAAGTGTGTGTGTTTTCTCAAAACCGTTGGCAATCTGACAGATGGCGTGTTCTTGAGATAAACTGCACGTTGCTGGTAGAGCGTGGCTGTTTGGTTGGTTAAAGTCCCCCTTGTAAGAGCCACCGGCGGCGAAAACCGACAGCTGTTGTTTTCACGTGGCCAGAGAGAGAGAGAGAGATGGAGATCTGGGTGGAATTTCTCACCACACACGTGGTACTGGGGCGCACCCACACACCGCGAATTTGTGTTTCGCAAATTGGTGCTGAACACCAATTTTGCAAGCTGGAGTGTTGGGGGACAATTCATCTCACGAATCACTTGAGACACAAATTATAAAAAAAAAAAAAAAAATGAAAATGCTGTTCTAACTGAAGCTATGAATTTATCAAATGCTAACTTGAAAACGGTGCATTTAATCAAAATTTCACTGAAATAATTTTTGATTGCAAATTCGGTTTTACATGGAAAAATGACGATGAAAAATTTTTGCGACCAATATTTTGATTTTTTGAAGAATGTCAGTATTGATTCAAAAGATCATAACTCGATCAAAGACTTTTTGAACATTTTGTAAATTTTGAAAATTGGCATTTGACGTCCCCCCAAAACAATAAATAGTGTTTTTTTTGCAAATCAAGTTTAAGTGACAAAAAGTAGAATTAAAAATCACATAAAAAAACCGTGTATCATTTTTCTAAGTGTAGTCCTCATCCATACCTACAACTTTGCCGAAGACACCAAATTGATCAAAAACTGCCTTCAAAAGATACAGATTTTTATATTTTCAGACATCATTTTCTACGGACAGCTGCCAAATTTGTATGGCTGTTAAATTATATGGACAAACTACTGATGCAAAATGACTTCTTTGGGCATACCGAAAGCACCAAAAAAGTTTCAGCAAAAGTTAAAATTAAAAAAAAAACGACTCATTATGCATCCGTACAGTTGATATGCAATCATAAGATTTGAACAAATCTAAGATTTGACAAAAAATAAAAAAAAATTGCGAAAAACATAGTTTTTTTTTGTGATTTTGTGCATCAAAATTCAAAAGTTTGTTGAACTAACTCAAACAAGCTCCAAACTGATTAAAAACTAAGGTGAATGCATTTTTAATAGGTTTCAGTTAATTGCTCCTTAATTTCCTTTGAAAAAATTGAAGTTATAGGGTAGAGGACCCAGTTTTCGCCCTGCTCCAGTTTTCGCCCACCTACTGGATTTAATCTGTATTTAGCAAACTTATACCATTTTTTGGTTGAATTTACTATGCAGGTTTACATATTCATTCATTTCTAGTACTAATTGAAACTTTTCTTATGAATTTCTATTGTTTATTAAGTTTTTATAAGCTTTTCAAAAAAAGCCTTACTGCAGCCGCCATATTTTTGTCAATTTAGACTACAGCGGGTAATAATGTTAATGAGGGAAAACAACTCATTTTGTCCGAAAATTATGTAAATGAATAATTCATTAGTTCACTGTATGTGTGAATTTCATGAAAATCTAGTGATTTACCTGTTTTAAACGTTTTCCAAAGGTTATTTCAATAAAATAAAGAGGGCGATTTCTGGGGTCATGAAAAAACATGCGATCCAATTTTCGTCCAGGGCGAAATCTTTTATTGTGTTTTCAGATTTTATCTAGAACCAGTTTTCGTTTACCATAAAACTTATCTAATCGCAGCGAAATGTGCTTGAAAATATATTTGGAACATTCTAGATTATTTTTATAGGTTAAATAATCATTTTAATTAGTTTCATTCATTAGGGGGTTTTGGTATAAACATCAGTTCAAAAATTGACCTAAGCTAAGATATGGGACACCTAGTTCAAATGTAGTAAAAGTTTACTGGTACAGAGGAAAACAAATTAAGCAGAGGATGGGAAAGTAGTTACACATGTGCTTTAATATTTTTATTAAGAGGTACTCGAAGTTTTATATTGAGTCAATTCGGGAGCGAATGCCCCATAGGGTTAAAGCTCCCTAACAAAATCAACAACAACATGGAGCTAATTGTAACTGTGTGCTCTTATCTAGGGTGAATAGGGACACATGAGTTCTATCACAAATTTTGATTTAGTCATATTTTTTTTAGTGAGAGTGAGAACATGTTTTGGTTTTAGTTAGAATATACAAAGAACCTAAAAAATATTAGGACATCTGTATAGAAAGCTCCTAGGGTTTTTTGAACTTCAATTTATTTTACGACAAAATATGTGCAAATCAATGAAATTGAGCTTCGGGAACATGTTGTGTATCAATAGGAGACCATATTTGCTTAGCTTTGTGTCATAACTTCATATGGTATCTTGATTTTTGTCGTGGGCGAAAACTGGTTCCAAGGATGGGCGAAAATTGGATTTAGGGGGGCGAAAATAGGCTCTTCAGAGCACTTTATTAAAACGCAAAATTTCATCAAAAATGAACATGTAAATGATGAAAACTTTGTGGAAACTTAAAATCAAATAGTTTATCAACGTTCTACAACATATAGAACCAAATACCATAAATTGTCATTAAATACTCATCAAATTTCCTAGATTGCCACTATAAAGTGGGCGATTTCTGGGTCCTCTACCCTATAACAAATAAAATGGTTTGTCGGTGTGATTGAATAAACTGTTTAATTTTAAATAATAAAAACATGAAGCAAAGAGTGTCTTGTGATTAAATGGTTTAACATTGCAACATTTATTTTTCAAAATTTACGGAATGCGTTATAGTTCATTTGATACGCAAAAATAATAATCATCCAATGTTTTGCAAATAGTGTTTGAACAATTTATCAAATTTTTCAAATTAAAATTTTAATTTAAAGACTTATGTTTTCCTGATTTTATGAGCTAATGCAAAAGCGTAAAGCAATATTAAGAAACATTTCTATTGCTCTTGACATATGTTTGATTGTAGATTGGTCTATTCGTTTATGAAACACAGTTCTGGAAATTTAAAATGAACTCGAATTATTTATCTTTTTGCTTAATTTTAAATAACTGTCAAAACTGTATTTTGATTTCAAATAAGTTTTGATAGCCCATCAATTATCATCAAAAATATATTTAAAAAAAAACAATACACTCAACCCCCGGTGGTTGGTCACTTTTTCGTTTGAAACTTTTTTAGTTTGTACCCCGTTGGTTGGTCAAAGTCAAACTAAAAAGTGACGAACTGTCACTTTTTACACGGCGCTCACGCACACTATCAAAACAAACGTTTAGTAGTGTGTGTGAACTCCGTGTAAGAAGGGTGTCAAACTAAAAAGTGACCCCGTTCGTTTGACAACAGTTGGTGTCAAACCAACGGGGTTTGAGTGTAATGGATGTTTGACAAAATTTAACATGTTGTTGTTGTTGTGTTGGTTAAAGAGAAGGCTCTCTCAACCTTTCTTAGCAATAAATAATAATAATATTAATACAGATGAAGTCCATTTTTTTAATTCAACTAGTAAAATAATGTGATCTTATTTAGGTTTGTAACCATTTATTAAGATTATTTTTCATTTCAGCAATTTCGTAAACAAATATATATTATGAAAATATTGATAAGTAAGACTACTTCAATGCTTTCAAAGAGTCATGCTTTCCTCAAAGAAAATGAATTCTGATCGAAAAATTGAAGGTAATCATCGAATTCTGAGCACAATTTTACACTAAGAACAGATAAAGTTTGATTGAAAAAGATTTTTTTTTGTTTGTAGACATTTTCACCTGAATATGTTTCTTGGTAAAATTGGAAAAACTGTAAATTAATAATTTTATTGAAAAATCAATATCTCTGGAGTTTTTTTTGAAAAGGTCCAATAAATCAAATTTTGAGTTTTTGCTTTTTGGGTGTTTTCCAATACCCCTGACTCATGGCTGTTTCATAAACACCCAAAAAGCAAAAACTGGAAATTTGGCTTATTGGACCTTTTCAAAAAAAACTCCAGATCTAATTAATTTTGATTAACCTTGGAACTTTTTGTTAACTTTACTTCAAATTTATATACATTATATCAAAAATCATAAAGCTGATTTAAACAGACTTTTAACTGTTATTTCATGAGATGAAACCTTAAAAAACGTACATGGACATTGTGTGGCCCACAGTACATGTTTTAAAAGTATTGTGTTGGTAGAATCTAACCTCTTTTTTGTGCAATTTACTTAAAAAGTGTGTAAAAATTTGAACCTGATGAATATTCATCAAAACTGTTGAAAATTCATCATTTTCAGAGGTAAAATTGATCATTTTTTGACACAAACATTTACATGTGGGTAATTCTCCGCCAACTCACACAGCAGCTGCACCGACCCCTCTTCGATTTGCGTGAAACTTTGTCCTAAGGGGTAACTTTTGTTCCTGATCACGAATCCGAGGTCCGTTTTTGATATCTCGTGACGGAGGGGCGGTACGACCCCTTCCATTTTTGAACATGCGAAAAAGAGGTGTTTTTCTATAATTTGCAGCCTGAAACGGTGATGAGATAGAAATTTGGTGTCAAAGGGACTTTTATGTAAAATTAGACGCCCGATTTGATGGCGTACTCAGAATTCCAAATAAACGTATTTTTCATCGAAAAAAAAAAAACACTAAAAATGTTTTGAAAATTCTCCCATTTTCCGTTACTTGACTGTAAAAAATTTTGGAACATGTCATTTTATGCGAAATTTAATGTACTTTTCAAATCTACATTGACCCAGAAGGGTCATTTTTTCATTTAGAACAAAATTTTTCATTTTAAAATTTCGTGTTTTTTCTAACTTTGCAGGGTTATTTTTTAGAGTGTAAACTTGTTCTACAAAGTTGTAGAGCAGACAATTTCAAAAAATTTGATATATAGACATAAGGGGTTTTCTTATAAACATCACGAGTTATCGCGATTTTACGAAAAAAAGTTTTGAAAAAGTTACTTTTGGCGTTTCTCTTTGTTTCGTCGTCCGTGTCTGTCGTGGGTGACCATGAACGGCCATGATCGATGACGACCAACTTTTCCAAAACTTTTTTTTCGTAAAATTGCGATAACTCGTGATGTTTATAAGCAAACCCCTTATGTCTATATATCAAAATTTTGTTACTCTAAAAAATAACCCTGCAAAGTTAGAAAAAACACGAAATTTTAAAATGAAAAATTTTGTTCTAAATGAAAAAATGACCCTCCTGGGTCAATGTAGATTCGAATAGTACATTAAATTTCCCATAAAATGACATGTTCCAAAATTTTTTACAGTCAAGTAACGGAAAATGGGAGAATTTTTAAAACATTTTTAGAGTTTTTTTCGATGAAAAATACGTTTATTCGGAATTCTGAGTACGCCATCAAATCGGGCGTCTAATTTTACACAAAAGTCCCTTTGACACCAAATTTCTATCTCATCACCGTTTCAGGCTGCAAATTATTGAAAAACACCTCTTTTTTCGCATGTTCTAAAATGGAAGGGGTCGTACCGCCCCTCCGTCACGAGATATCAAAAAACGGACCTCGGATTCGTGATCAGGGACAAAAGTTACCCCTTAGGACAAAGTTTCACGCAAATCGAAGAGGGGTCGGGGCAACTGCTGTGTGAGTTGGCGGAGAATTACCCTACACAGAAAAAAAAATCATGGTAATATTACATCTGGGAAGGGGTACATCTTTTATGTCAGAAAAAAGCTGTAATTTTACCTCTGGAAATGTGTAATATTACCACTTTTCTGGTGTAATGTCACTTTTTCAGTCTAAATTGAGGTAATATTACATCATAAAAGAGGTAATATTCAACCTTCCAAAATTAAAGCTTCCAAATTTACATTATTTTTTTCTGTGTATATTTAAAAAAAAACAATAATGGATGATTGACAAAATTTAACATGTTGTTGTTGATGTGTTGGTTAAAGAGAAGGCCCTCTCAACCTTTCTAAGCAAAAAAAATAATAATAATACATATGAAGTCCATTTTTTTAATTCAACTGATAAATTAATGTTATCTCATTCAGGTTTGTAACCATTTATTAAGATTATTTTTAATTTCAGCAATGTCGTAAAAAATATATATTATGAAAACATTGATAAGTAATATTACTTCAATACTTTCAAAGAGTCATGCTTTCCTCAAAGAAAATGAATTCAGATCGAAAAATTGAATGGAACCTCAGAATTCGCACAATTTTACACTAAGAACAGATAAAAAAATTAAAAAAATGTAAAGTTTTGAGATTGATTGAAAAAGAATTATTTTTTTTTGTTTGTAGACATTTTCACCTGAATAAGTTTCTTAGTAAATTTGGAAAAAATGTGAATTATGCTATAAAATTGATTTTGGTAGCATCAAAAATTTATAATTTTATTGAAAAATCAATATCTAATTAATTTTGATTAACCATGGAACTTTTTGTTAACTTGGAGCGGCCGTGGCTGACTGGTTACGGTGTTCGCTTTCTAAGCGAATGGTCGTGGGTTCGATTCCCATCTGCTCCCAACGAGAAAGTATAGGAAATATAAATCTTGAAACACTGAACATGAACGAAAAATCAAAGTCGCCCGAGTCGGGGTTCGATCCCCCGTCCTTAGGATTGGTAAGCAAAAATGCTAACCACTAGGCCATCACGGCTTGGGGAGCGACGCCTGGAATTAGGAATACTGTTACTATCAAACTATATACGCGCTGGGTCCTTGTCCATTTGACAAGGGTTCGGAAGTTCTAAATAACGTTTGAACCCGATTGGTGCAAACGTTCTTCAGGGCGGAGCTTGTCGATAAAAGCTGAGGGACCTCGCGCTCGGCTAGCCAGCGTAGAAATGGGTCACCGAAGCTCGGCAGAGCTAACACCTTCCAAATGCCTATGCGAGTTATTTGTATGTATAGAATGAAAATCTATAAATACATGGAAACAACTCAATTTGTAAGAAGCGACCGCGTGGTCCCGTTTGGTTGGTTGCACACACACACACACACACACACACACCATGGAACTTTTTGTTAACTTTATTTCAAATTTTTATACATTTTATTAAAAAGCATAAAGCTGATTTAAACAAACATTTAGCTGTTATTTCATGAAATGAAACGTTAAAAAACGTACATGGACATTGTGGACCTACCCCAGTATATGTTTTAAAAATACGGTTGGTTGAATTTAACCTCTTTTTTGTGTAATTTATTTAAAAAATGTGTAATTTATTTAAAAAATGTGTAAAAATGTGAACCTGATGAATATTCATCAAAAACTGGGGTAAAATTAATCATATTTTGTCACCATTTCCTGATGAATAATATGATCATTTTTCTTCTGTGTACTTTTTAAAACAAGTGCTGAAAAGGTCAACTTTTTAGCATCCATTTAAGATCTAAAAAATCGAAACTTTTCAGTTATTATTTTTTAATTGTGTAACTATTCACTTCTGTTATTTTTGATACAGAAAAGTAGGCTTTTTCGTCGTTCGAGACTGACAGAAAAGGTATTTATCAATTTCCATTAACATTTTGATTTACATTGTGATTTGAGAACATAGTTAGGATTACAATATGGTCAAATCATCAATTTTATATAAGCAAAAAATTTAAAGTTAAATTAAAAACATATGAACAACGGGCAATAAAAAATCACCTCGTGGGCCGTACTTTGCTCACTTTAAATCATTCAACGCAACTTCGTTTCAATTTTCACCATGGTCACCGCAGACAAAACTCCCATTCATCGTCCCGCGCGATGTCATCCAACCACACACCCCAATAACCCCGTCATTCAATATTTCACCTGGTAAAGTGGATTTGCGCTTCCGCTGGGGGAGGAAAACCCAAACCCCTAATGGATTTGATAATGCTTACGTGAGCCGCAACTTTATGTGAAGGTCCACTGATGATGAGTGATGTTTTTCGAGGGTTAGTTTGAAGTTAATGATGGTTGGTTCGTTTTTTTTTTTCCTTTTTTTGAAATTGGCAATCAATTCGCTACATGAAAAGCGGTTCAAAACGAACAACGAACGTCGAGCGCAACCCCAAATTGTGGCAACATTGTGCGGGGTTTCACACTCGTTTTCAAATCCCAGTAAATTATCACAACAAATGGACCCCATCAATCTTGCTTTCGACCTCCAGGTCCGCGCCGCCATTCCGCTCGAAATAACTCAAACAGAATTTATCATCAAAATTGGCATAAACCGTTGAAAAAATGCTTTATTTTGCTGTGTTTTGCCTCTGATAAAAAAAAAAGTAACGTTCGTCCTTGCCCCCGTTATCCCAGGTCGATTTATGCAAGATTTTAAATTTCATCCCCTTTTTGACTAATGATGGACCGACGACGTCGGCACTTAAGCAGAAGTGCACCACCACGTCAGTTGCGTCGTCATCAGCGGAGGGAAGGAAAACCTATTTTTTTTTTTCGTTTGCTTCCCATTTTTCCTGAAGCAGCAGGACCCGGCAAGGATTTATGAAGTGTTGTGTCGGTCTCGGTGCCATTGAAGGAACTCGCCCTCATCTTTTGCTTCTTCTTCTTCTTTTTTTTTTCGCTTTTTTTAACGCACGTGCTCAGCTGTGGTGGGGAATTTATATGGATGTGCTTTATGCTTTTGTTATAGAAAGGAAAAACTAGCCACTCTGGAAAAATGGATGAATGAGATCGGGAGGAGAAAAAAAGGAATTATTGTGTGAAAAAAGGAGATGAAGTGGAAAAAGTTTTTCAACTTAACTTTCTGTAAAGTAAGTATTTCTCGATTTTCATAGCTTATTTTTTTCATGGTTTCAGTAGATACGAATAATACAAACTTTTTTCAATTTCAGATTAATTGAAGATCTTGTAACAAATAATAGTGATCATATTACACAGGTAAAACTGAATTATAATTTGCAACTAATTATTAATTTACTTATTTAATTATTATTTTGGTTATACGGTTTGGTCGGTGACTGGCTAAGCCATATTACCATTTTTTTTGCCTTTCTTACTAAAGAAAGGTATAGTGTTTACTTTTGGCTCCGACGCCAAATCAAGCTTCGTTCCCAAATCATTTCTCGAGAAATATTCATTCGAAAAATCTGCAAAAAATCATGGACGATCGATTTTCGACGCCCGATCGATTGACAATGACAGAATTGGTCTACCTGCAATATCCGAATTTTGGCGCTTAATTTACTGTAGAGAACGCGTGACGTCCGTGTGTGGTAAAAAAGTGCTCAATTTTGTGGTAGGGGGTTTCTCAGAGCCCACATTATGGATTTAAGCTCTCTTGGGCGCATTTGAAAGGGGATGTGCTGAACCTGAACCAGTTCCATACCAAATTTGAATTTATCCATTTTTTATGAGGACTCGGAGTGTGTTTTCACCAAATCAGGCGGTTTTCAAATGAAAATTCGGTCGAAAATTGAAGTATTGAAATCGTTTATTTGTCCAAAAAAATGCATTTTTCCAGCCCTACATCCTCCCAAATTTTCATTCATGTCGGTAATGTGGTTTTTGATTTACAGCTTGTGGACTAATTCACTGTGAGGGGGAAAAACCCCTAAAAAAGGTAAAAGCCAATTTTCACCAAATGCCAAAACTATTCCTTTGGCATTTTATCTAATTTTTTTTCTCCACATCATAATCTAGACCATACTCGATGTTCTGAAACAAATTTGACCTCATTTGGATTTACCGTTCAGATTTTAGAAAATTTCCATTTTGCCTTTCTTACTAAAGAAAGGTATAGTGTTTGCTTTTGGCTCCGACGCCAAATCAAGCTTCGTTCCCAAATCATTTCTCGAGAAATATTCATTCGAAAAATCTGCAAAAATCATGGACGATCGATTTTCGACGCCCGATCGATTGACAATGACAGAATTCGTCTACCTCCAATATCCGAATTTTGGCGCTTAATTTACTGTAGAGCACGCGTGACGTCCGTGTGTGGTAAAAAAGTGCTCAATTTTGTGGTAGGGGTTTCTCAGAGCCCACATTATGGATTTAAGCTCTCTTGGGCGCATTTGAAAGGGGATGTGCTGAACCTGAACCAGTTCCATACCAAATTTGAATTTATCCATTTTTTATGGGGACTCGGAGTGTGTTTTCACCAAATCAGGCGGTTTTCAAATGAAAATTCGGTCGAAAATTGAAGTATTGAAATCATTTATTTGTCCAAAAAATTGCATTTTTCCAGCCCTATTCTAATTTTCAAAAGGTTTTAGTGGTTCAAAAAGGGCAATTTAAGCCACAAAGAAGGGATTTTTTTACTTTTTTTGAAACTATTTAAATAACAATTCAAATTTTCTTCAAAAATCGCATTTGTTAGAAAAATCAGACTAAAATTACAATACAATACGATAAAACGCACCGTGTTTAAGTTAAAGCCATTCAAGGGTTAATTCAAAGGAAGAAAAATTATATTTAAGTTTTTTTTTAATTTGCGGTGCAATTACAAATATTTCAAGTGGATTAGTATTTTTTCAAAAAAAAAAAAACAAGAAATCCGTTCTGACAATAGGAATTATAAACAAATATTTCCTAGATGTCGTTGCTTTAATTTTGCATTGTAGAGAATATAATTTGAAAAAAAAAAACAATTTTCAAAGTGTTTTCAGAGCTTTAATTTGCCAACTAACGAAATATCTGCTACTATTAGTCCCATAATCAATGTCAAAAAACTAAATCTTTGTTAACATTCCAAGCTCTATTTTTTTTTCAATCAAGCCTATTTCAAAAGATTTGAACATAATTTTGGTATTTATGATCTGAAGTAAAAAAAAATATTTGGGGGATTGAATAAAATCACATAAATTTCTTTTTTTACATTGAAAATCGGAAAGAAAGTTGCTAAGATATCGTCCGTTGAAAAATCTCGACATCTATCTATGCGATTTTAAAAGTCTTGAAAAAAGGTTAAAAATTTACTAGCTTTTAAAATAAAATCATTTCATCATTTTTCTACTGGATGAATTCATCTAAGAATGTGCATTGTATTTGCAAACAATTTTTTGATTTCTTTTTCCAGTTGAATTAAAATTTTATGTTCATTTTCTAAGACCATATAAGACATTTTATATCATTAGTTCGCCCAAATCTCTTTACAGTTTTGACAAATAACTTACAAAAAGGCTGTTAAAATATATATAAAAATCTGTGTCTGGCAAACGAATTTAACAGGGTGACCACTCAAATCCTACTTTCAAATTTCCGACATTTCCAGAAACTCAAATAAAAGCCATTTCTTATTTTAAAAATTATTCCAAAAAAATCTCTCTATAAATCGTTACTATATTAACAACCATAAAGAAAAAAACGATATAATTTTCAAAAATAAAACTATTTAAAAATTTACGATGGATACAGAAACTGATTTGGAGTAGAAACAAATACAATCAATCATTGTAAAAAGAGGAATGCTCAACAGTACTTATAATTTCAATGTTTATTTTTAGCATACGTATATATTAGGGTGTCCCAAAAATGAAATGTGGTCAAAACTTCGGTGCTCACCCTAGAATACACGTTACATATTGGTTAACGTCACGTCACGGTTTACGTTTACGTTTACGTTCTTTTACCTAGATCTTATTTTAATTTGATAAATATTGATATTGAATTTTGAATCATTGTTAATTTGTATTGTTTTCAGTATTTATACGTTTTTTTTTTTTTCAAAATTCAGTTTAAAAAATCTATTTTAACCTTTTATTTTATTCAAAATGTGTGAAGTGACAAATTCTTCAATCATATTTGCAATAACTAAAATCAAATTTTTTGAATTTATTTCTATTGCAAACAAAAAACAGTTTTCCCAATTTTTAATTCAGAACTAACAACGATTGGATTTTATTCGATATTTAAGTTTTCCGATAACTGAAAATCAAAATTTATCTATAGTAATTTACCCATACTCATAAACATTCAAGTAAAGCAATTGAAAAAAAATATTCGAACTGACTTAATGAACCTAAAAAAAACATTGCAAAACTCACGTTGGAATCATTTTTCTAAAACATTATCTATCAAAATGAAACAGAATCATAACTATACGCTGGTCATAGCTGTTAAAATTAAGCTCTATTTTGAAATGAGTTTTTTGTTGTTGTCGTTTAATGTGAAATGTTTTCTCTTGTATGATAATCTGAAATTTTTAAAAAATGTGTTGATTCATAAAAAAATATTAAGATAGTCTGTATCAAATTCATGCAATATTTATTAGGTATTTAAATGTCTTAAATAGCCTCTGCATTCTCAAGTAGATTGAAATAGTGAAAAGAACTGTTAAATTTAATGTTAGTTACTTGAGTAGAATAATTAAATTATTGAGTGAATTCATTTGAATTTTTTTTTAATCTAAAAATTATTCAATAGAAAGAAAAAAATTATTTAACATGCATGGGATTCCCAACTTTTCCCGACATTTTGACAAAAAATCACAAATTCCCAACATGTTCCCGATTTTTGGCGGATTTGGCGAATTCCCGACTTTCCCGATTTCCCGACTTCAGTGGCCACTAAGGTGACAATTAAAAATAATCGGGGATCAGGGATATCCTCTGACTCGATTCCTTAGGCAAAGATAAGTTGAAGTTTATATGGGGAAAATTGCAAGAATGTATGCAGAATAACATCGTTTCAGTATTTTTCTGCCAGGTGGCGCAGGTCTCACCTAAAATTGTACAAGTGTGTGATTCATGTAGGGCGTCATCCATAAAGTTTGTCACGCATAAATCGCCAAAAATCAATTGATAGCTTTTCTACCACTCATTTGCAACATTGACAGGTTGTCTAATAAAATACACTCATTTTTTTAGAATTAACATTGCGATATAAAAGAAAACTGATTTGTACCTTATACAAATCAGAAGACCATTCAAGAATTAAAAAATCTTTAAAACTGTTTTTCAGAGCTTTGTATCTAATAAGTAAAAACTAAAGCTTTCAAAGCATTTGTTGTATCGAGCCAGAATTTGCAAAATATTCTAATAAAATTGTGACTATATAATCAATTATAATGTGATGCTTCTAAAAAATTGTTAGCAAGAAATTGTAGAAAAGAGCTTCATATTTATTTTTGCACAATTCGAATTAATATTATGCATTCATAAAAAAAACCTAGTGTGACGTCACAGTCTCGCAAACCCCCCTCCCCCCTTCGTCACATCTTGTCACACCTACGGTAACCTCCCTCCCCCTCTAAGAGCGTACGTACTTTATGGATGACACCTTGGAAATTTAATTCCATACAACTTTGCGAAGAGTGCAAAACGATTTGAGTTGATCCTGATTTTTGGTGATTTTTTTAGTAAAAAGTTTTTTCTTATATACTTTCTATATAATCCTTATATACCATCAAGTATATAAGACGATTTCTTTTCATCGCATTGCTAATAACTCATCAGGATCATTTTGAATCTTTTTGTACCCTTCGTCAAAGTTGTAGGGAATTAAATTTTCTACAAGAATCTCACACTTGGACAATTTTGAGCGAGACTTGCGCCACCTTCTGCCAAAATCCTGAAGCGATGTTTTTCTGGATACATTTTTTCGATTTTTTCCATAAAAACTTCAACGATAAAAAGCGACCCTTAATCCTTAACCGGTTTGGCTCAAAATTGGCACAGTTACTTATTATTGCCTCAATTTTTAATTCGTATTTTTAAACCAATTCGATATTGTGCAGATTGACCATTTTTGTACCAAAAAATCAAGGAGCAAAAAATATTATTTTATTCAGAAAACTTCAAAATGTTATTGAAATTAGAAGTAAAATCAACTGAAAATAATCTGAAGCACAGATGTCTATTTTTTTATAAAGTTATTTTTATAGGTCCTTTTCCGTACTGGGACCGGATAGGACCGAGTCGGCTTTTGTAATTACATTTTTCTTTAAGCTAAGAGTAATTACAGAGGATCTTGTGTGTAAATGTTAGTGGGTCCCTTCCCTACTAACCCCGCAGCCTACTCGGGGTTAGTAGGGAAGGGATTGATGTTAAAGACAAGGCGTGGGAAGGGAAGGGGGATTGTGTAGGGGTCTTGGTTGGCTCTGCTGGCCTTTGCTTTTGTCCTCAGCCGCAACTCGTCAAAATTGTATGGAGACTTTCAGAAAAAAAACACAAATAAAATTGTTTTCCAATATTTGAAGAGAATTTCTTACACAGAAAAAAAATTCATGGTAATATTACATCTGGGAAGGGGTGCATCTTTTATGTCAGAAAAAAGGTGTAATTTTACCTCCGGAAATGTGTAATTTTACCACTTTTCTGGTGTAATGTCACTTTTTGAGTCTAAATTGAGGAAAAATTACATAATTAAAGAGGTTATATTCAACCTTCCGAAATTACAGCTTCCAAATTTACATTATTTTTTACTGTGTAGGTAATTTTTAATTTGCAAATATGGTTCAAATTCATTGATATCTTTAAAAATAATCAATAAATAATATATTTGTTGGTACATGAAGTGTAAAAAAATCCTTGGTTTAGTGAATTCCCAAAAATTTACCAAATTAATTGTTGATTCATGGAAATGTTTCATATTGAAATGTTTTCCGTATTATCCGTAAAATCTGAAATAATAATTCAATATTCCACATCTGTGAGACAAGTTAGTTATGTTTATGTCTCTTCTGGGTGGGAAACAAACAAAACAAAGTCTAAAGGAAACAATTGATGTAATTTGGGATTTCAAGATTAAAATCCGTTTGAAATATTAAAGTACAAAAAAACTGAACTTTCCAATGCTAAACCCACTCCAGCATCCCCTTTCAACGTCAGCAGGGGCAAAATGCGATGAAAAAGGATTTTCTCCTGCTGAAGCAGGTCCTGAATGATGACCGTGCCAGAACCCGAAGCTCCCCCTGTCCGTCCACGCTGATTGTGGCTGGAAAACGACCCTGAAAGAAAGAGAGCGGCAGTCTGGGTCGGGAACCGGGAACGAGAACCGACCTGCTCAAACCCAGAACCGGTACCGACATTGACTGGGAGGGATCATTCTTTTGTGTAGCCTCACGTGGGGTGTATACTCGCTCACATCCACACGCGTTTCACAATGGGGTGATAGTGCGATGTGTGTGGGTGTGTGTGTATGACGCAACGAGGAATGAATGAATGGTCCATTCAAAGCCGAACAAACTCAAAGAACCCACAAACTGGGTGCAGTTCTCTAGAAGAAGAATTATTGTTATTGTTGATATTTATAAAATTATAAAATTCATTGAAAATATGATTAATTTTAAGAGAAGGTCCTCTCGGTGTTTATGATTTCAAAGATTACGTAAGTAAATTTGATTTTCAGCTTTTATGCATATTTGAAAAACCTTTACAAATTTTCTTTTTTTTATAACGATCTTTTTCAAACTTCCTGAGAACCGAGCTGGTTACTATTAACGTGCGTTTGTGTGGCATTGTGCACTTGAACAGCACACATGCGGGGGCGTGATAAGCAAATGGATCTCTCGGGGTGTCCCTGCCTTCCTCTCCGTCTCTTCCCTGGTGCTCGTCAAGTGTCCGTAATGGAATGATGGTTTATGAAAAATGGAATCCGACAGCTTTCGAAGCCAACCAACCAACCTCCAGAAGGGAAAGGGTCAAGTACTGAGGTTTAGAATGTTTGGTCCTCACTGCGTGTGATGATTCATAAATTGTGTGTGTGAGAGAGGGTTCCGGTCTGGGGAGGTCCCCAACACTTTGTCGTGCGATGATGGATTACCCGAAAGAAGCAGGCACAAGAGGAAAACCCGCACCCGGAAAATGCTTATCTGGCCAGCCGCAAAAAAAAGGTTCGGTTTACTCGGTGTGAAGTTTGTGCGAGTGTGGAATTGAATTTGAGGTTCCGGGGCAAGTGTTGATGAAATATGCCTTTTTCATTATGGAAATTATTTTTGTGGCTGCGGGTGAGATTTAGCTTTGCCTAAGCAGAAATTCGTTTGAAAGGTGACTGGCACTAAATTTGATGAATGACTCGATATAATTTCTTTTATAAAATCAATGCAATTAATTTAAAAATTTAGAACAATCATATGTATCTTCAAATCTTCAAATCTTCAAATCTTCAAATCTTCAAATCTTCAAATCTTCAAATCTTCAAATCTTCAAATCTTCAAATTTTCTTCCTGAAACAGCTTCATTTAATACATTGACATGTGACGCAAATTTCCCATCCATACATTTCTCACTACCAGCTGTTGTCAACAATCAATTAAGCCATAGCTTAAAAGACCACTCTAAAGCTCCTTTTAAAACGCCCGATTCAAATCCCAATCCTTCAGTGGGTCCTTTCGCGTCAAGGACCTCTCGCCGTGCGCTCATTCCGAAAGATTTTAATTCCGTTTGATCCCCGGTTTCGCCCGTCCCAAAAAAAAGGAAAGACCCTACCCAACTCAGTCAGTCAGTGCTATCTTATCAAGATTAATTGCTTCGGAGAAGTGGAAACTTTACATCACCTTCCGGAGGGGGTGGTTGGTCCAGGACGGATTTTTTGTTGCCCTCCCCTGGAAAAGAGACAATGTAGCTGCCGAAAACAAGGCCATGAAGAATTTTATCCAGTTGTGGAAGACTTTTGAAAAAAAAAACGCCCGGAAGTACGCTTCATGAAGTAGGACATGTTCCGTTTGAAATAAATGGTTGCAGGATTATTTATCGTTACACGGAGAAAAAAGTGTTCCCAAAATCGTGAACAAGCGTTCATGAAAATGGGAACCACAAACAAAGTGTCCAAATTTCATGGTACGTTTTTCAAAATCGTACCATGGGATTTGAACACTTTGTTCGAGGTTCTTATTTTCATGAACGCTTGTTCACGATTTTGGGAACTCTTTTTTCTCCGTGTAGGGGAGTAGAAACTATTTTGGTAATTTCTTCATTTAATAATTTAATTACATTTTTGGCTGAAAATTTTAAAGACCTGAAA
Source organism: Culex quinquefasciatus (assembly GCF_015732765.1). Lineage (NCBI taxonomy): Eukaryota > Metazoa > Arthropoda > Insecta > Diptera > Culicidae > Culex > Culex quinquefasciatus. The sequence goes on from NC_051863.1 coordinate 167,224,199, forward strand.
ATTCAGTTTAGAAAATTCACGAAAATATCGGTCACCAACCTATCCAACATTCCATAACCGCTAGTCCCAAGAATAAGCCACCATGTCGGGAGGATGAAAAGACCAGCATGACAGCGATTGAACTGGTGGCCATATGAGAAGCTCATAACGACCATCGGGGAAGAGCTTCCAGGACTCAGGCATCGATTGAGCGCTTAAAAGCATGATCCGCTGCAGCTTTTCGACCGGTCGAAAAAGAAAATGCGCAAAGTATCGATAACGCTTTAAGCTCACGTGATGTCCATGCGAATTGGGGGAGTGCATACTATTTACAGATACAGACTTTTTTTCTCAACTGATGATGAGTATTGCCAGCTGGTCTGAGTTTTGGATTTTAATGAATGCGTTAATTTGTTTAATTATTTAGTTATCTTTTTTCTTTATTTATATGTTACACACTTGGTTAGATAACGTCTAATTTAGTAATGCAAGTCATTTTCCAATTCATTTTTGTAAGAAAAACTTTTTGTTCACCAACTTTTTGCTCGGGTATCAACGGGTTAATCTCAACCGATTTCGTTCAAAATGTGCACAGTTTTCCGCTTGCGGAGTCGGGAGTCATTTGTTCTGGGCACCCTAGTTTACATCCGTAACGAGGAAGAGTTAGGCGGTTTTTGACCTCAAATTAGCTTCAGTGAATATGATCCCAATGATGTTAATTTAAGTCACATTTTCATTTTAAGCCATGGGTAACGTAAAACGGGGTGACTTTGATAGGTTTGCGATTTTTTCGCAAAATGAAAAGTACAATTAAAATACGTAAGGAATGGTTTAGAAACATACTGACCGTGGTAGAGAAGTGTTCAAAGTACCTCAAGAAGAACTTTTCATAAAATTTTGACAGGTTTAAAAAGTTAGTTAACTATAGTTAAGAAAATGTTGATGAAAGTCATTATTTTAAACTTTTCAAAGTGTCTTGATTTTCTCAATGAACATTTTTAATCGGAAAACGGAATGCATTTTCGGATTCTTTGGACAATTTTCCACTAGGAGAAGATTAAAAAAGTTTGTAAATAATAAATAATATGTGTTTTTGAAACACAATTAAAATAAAATCTTCAAATTAGAAGGCAATTTCAGTTGAACAAATTTCATGTAAAACGTGAAAACTTGTGATTCGTGCTCCGAATTCAGTATAAAATGCAATATAAATCGATAATTTTACAAACAAAACTAGTTTTAACAAATTTCAGGCTAAATTCCGACTTTTTAACAATTTTACCTAAAATTTATATGTATTTTGCTAAAAAGCTTATACACTTAGTTAACTAAATATAAACATTGATTTTTTTTCTTAAAAACTATATCAGCTACTACAGTGATGGTACATTTAGCGTACAAATAAAGTTTGAACATCTTAAATATGATTTCAACAAGAAAAAACTATGACTATCAAAGTCACCCCGGAATTCAAACTAAGAATTTTTAACGTAACTATTTTTCTAAACATTATTGAAAAAACTTTTTTCCCGAAATAGTGCATGGACTTTGTGTGGTCTACCCCAGTACATGTTTTAAAAATAATAATCTTGAGAAAAACCTTACCTGTTGGAAAATATTCTAAAAACAAATCGAATTCCTATCAAAGTCACCCCGGTTTACGGTACTCTCTGTTCAAGTCATAATTTTAAAATGTTGCGTAGATCAAGAATGGTTTAAAAAAAGGTGGCATAAAATATGGTGTAATTTGCTTTTGTATCTTTGTCACTGTTTTTTAGGAGATTTTTTACTGATGTTTTCTGCAAAATTATGTCCATTTCGAAACTAAATATCAACGATTGAAAATAAAACAAAATTGTGGCCATTCTTTGGATAGAAACAAAGAAATAGAAATAAAGAAATAATTGTAAATAATCTTTAAAAGTCACTCAACATAATAAGAGTGTAATGCTACAGACATAACCAGTTTAACAAAGCTCGTTGCATGATAACAATAAGAAATATTCTGCTAAATGAAAATTGGTAAAATAATAGTTCTAGCTGATTTTGTGAATTAAAAATTTTCATAAAAAAATGTCCATACAATATGGACAAAATAAGCATCGATAATGGTACACCATGCATTTGAAACTAACTTTGCCAATTTTGCGTTTTATATCCCTTTTCAGCTCGGTACGTGAAATTTAAGTTCCTAAAATTCGTTCCAAGCTAAAAACAAAATTTCCGGAAAAATATTTGTATAGAGATTTAATTTCCCATTTTGAAATCAATCATTAATTTAAAACAGGATATTTTTGAACAATGATTTTTTAAATGAACCTCGCAAACGGATTTGAATTAAGTTTCCCAAAACTGGACAATATATTTAAGCATTCAAAGGTGCGTAGTAAAAGAAAAACCTGATTTAATTTGTTTTTTGTTTGATTTGTATGAAACTTTGCCCATCGATTTCCTATTTTCAAATGAACCATTTTGCATTACTCATGCAGTTCTCGATACAGTTTAAAGGACTGGTCACAGAAAAGTGCTATGAAGTCATTTGAAAATCTGTTTTTCGATAGGTTTTAGTAGACAAAAAGTGCCAACTTTTGAGCTAAAGGAGATGGCGGACGTTTTGTTTTGAGGTCAAGTTATGATTTTATGATAAAATAACTAGTAAATCAGAAGGACTTCAAAAATTCAATCTTTAACATCAAAAATCTGATCAATAGTTTACAAGATATAAACGATTGAAAATCGGAAATTTTATGAAAATTCAAAGTTTTTTTCGATGTGGAATTCAATTTTGTATCTGAAATATTTGTTTATGCAACAAGTTGCAAAAAGAGGATTTTTTCAGCACTAATCTTAAATTTATCCAACAAGGTTCACTGAGTTGGATGAATACGTTGAGTGATGAATAAATCAAATTTTGCAACGAATTCCATAAAACGTTTTTTTTTTCTTCAATTTCGAAAAACAACCTTTGAACAGAATTATAGGACAAATGTCCATTAGGGTGCCCAGAAAAAATGACCCCCTGCTCCACATGCGGAAAACGGTTTATTGGGTTATTTTAAGCATCTGTGCAAATTTTGAGCGAAATTGGTTGAGATTAACCCATTGATACCCGAGCCTAAAGTTGGTGAAAAAAATGTTTTTCATACAAAAATGACTTTTTTTAATCGCTAATAACTTTTCAGGATTAAGTTTTACAGCTTTGGTATGTTCTACAAAATTGTAGAGCATTAAAATTCCAATGAGAATCTCACTTTTGGGAATATTTGGATGTAAGTAGCGCATCGTGTAGACCAAACCGTAAGAAAATTGGGTTTTCCATACATTTTTTCGATTTTTCCCATACAAACTTCACCCCCGAGTATCAATTGGAAAATGTTAACCGATTTTGCTCATATTTGGCCCAGAGTCCTAAAATAGCTCAAGGAACAATATTCAACTTGTGGAGCGAGGTTTTGAGAAAAAGTCCCGTATTCTGGGCACCCTAATGTCCATGCATTGAGTCAATGAAACGTTTAAATCAAAAAAAAATTGAAAAGTATTACTTTTCCAAAAAGTGCTGAAAAGATCAACTTTTCAGCATCCGTTTCAGTTTTGAAAAGGGTTACTAATCGATTCTGTCATTTTTGGTTCAGAAAAGTAGGCTTTTTCGTCATTCAACAATGACAGAAAAAGGAAGTAAGTTCACGACGGAATTGCAAAAATGTATTTTTCCAACTTTTTGTGTAAATGCTCGATACTTTCCAGAAAACATACTTTATTACAGGAAAATTATAACTTGGCCAAAAACAAAACATCTGTCATACTCCATAGCTAAAAAGCAAAGTTTGTCGAGTTTTACAATCAACACATATTTATAAGTGAGTAATTTTTTAAAAAGTGTATCTATTTATTGTGAAAATTAAAACATCATACAATTCTGGCGAAGACACCAAATCGATAAGAAAATCCCTTCTTGAGTTACAGATTTTGGAATGTTTTCATAGCACTTTTCTATGAACAGTCCTCAAATTTGTTTGGAGACTTTAATGAAAAAACTAATGGGGTAAAATGGCTTTTTGGGCGTAAGTAATCGATGAACAAAGTTACATACGAGTCCAACTTTATTACTCATTTCTATTCGTGTACCGAGCCACGTAGCCCAGTGGTAACGCTTCCGCCTCGTAAGCGGTAGATCGGAGTTCAAATCCCGGCTCGGACCAACACAACTGGTGATCTTTTCCCTTCTGGAATCGATTGCTTAGTAAAGGGAAGGTAGTGTATCGTCACAAACTGGACCTTATCACGACACCTTAGGGAGGCGACCTATGGAATGTTAACATTAACCTTAACATGTTAACATTAAGTTGAGAATGAAACTGCCACTGAATCCGCTTTGTAAATGCCGGCCCCGATACTCTTCAAGGGTGTTCCCCTCAGGAACTGGGAAAGATTTACTTTTACTATTGATAGGGGTTTCAGACCTTAAGTGCTAATAACTTTTTGTATGGTTGTCAAATCTTCAACGTTTTGAACCCGTTGGAAATGTCTTTTCAATACCTTTCTAAAAATTTCTTACAAAAACCACCCTTTTAACAATCATCTAAAATGTAGTCATGATCGTTTTTTCAGCATAACTTTTAAAGTACTTATGTAAACTTGCTGTTATTATATAAAGACTTATGGGACCCCAAGACAAATCAAATGAGCCAAAACGGTCAAAATTTGAAAAGTCAATCCGGAAATAATCGAGTAACTTTTTTTGATTCTGAGTCGATTTATAAAAAATACCCTAAAAATTATGCACATTTCCATGCTTTTACAGCAACCAGTTCCCCGATACATGCTGTCGAGAGCTGCTCACGCCGAGAAGTGCACCGCTCGAATAAAAAGCCATAACCCAGCGTCCACGTGCCAGAACCATTCCAAAACATTTCAAGCATGGCAGTCACGCAACCCCTTAACGATGCGCGATGGAAAGACCCTGACGTCACCCCAATAATGTATCACTAATCCTTGGGTGGCTTAAGTTGTTCTTTTTTTTTGCGCACAGAAATTGCAGACGGGGAACAAGTATCACGAAAACAAACTAAATTTTGGGGGGGTTTTCAGAGGGGGGTGACATTGCGATGCTACAAGCAAATTTCTCTATCATGAATTCCAATCTAAATATATTTATGAGTGCATACGCTCCACCCGTACTAAACCAAGCTCCAATTTAAAGTTCACTTAGATACCCTTCAGTGGAGAGGAGAAGCAGCAAAAAACGTGAACACGAATCTATCGGATAAGACCTAGGGTTGTCATTGCAGAAGTTTTGAGGAAAAGGGGTTGAACAGCAAAAAAAAGTTCAATCTTTATGAGCAGACACTTCTCCCCTCGTTCCCCCATTTTTCAATCGTTGTTTCACAGAGCGACACACCATATCTAGAAACCACAGCGAGTCATAGTCCTCATAGATATGAAACCCAAGCTAGAGAAGGAGACATTCTGAAAAGGGACCATTACGGTAATTTAGGTGATTAATCTTAAAACATTTTTTTTCAAAAAGAGTTGTTTTTGTTTTGTAAATTAGTATTGCTTAAGACATTTTAGTGATTTTTTTATAACCAAAATTAAGTTTCAAAAACTAACCCCTAATAACGGTTCTGAGCTCACTTTCAAGGTTCCACTACATGGGACTGTATGTGAAAGAGGTGGCCAGGGACATCATCACACTCGAGATGGTGTAGATGCCTCCTCCCCTTCCACCCCCCTCACTAGTACGTGACTTTGCTTTAAAAAGAGATTTTAAAATTGATACAGCACGAAATGTTTTCTCCACCCCGATCGACTAGTCTACTAGTCTCTTGGAATGGGGCCTGTTCGATGCGGTATTTTTCAACTATATTTTCTGCTGCGATGTGAGGGATAAAGTTCGGGATTATGGAATACGATGAGTGGCTCTGTGAAAAGGGCGCAAAGCTTTGGCCGCACAGACGTGTATGAAAATGGTGCGCCAGATCTCGGAGAAGAGTTACTAGTAAAGATGCGAGATTACTGGTGGCAGCAATAAATCGTCGCCATTGTGCTAACTTGTCGTACGTGCATTTTGGGCCAAATTGAGTTAAGAACGCCATTTTGTGCAGCTCACAATGCCTCACCTTTTGACCTTCACAGATCCCCAAAATTCGATTTCAATCCTGAGATATTTAACAAAAACCGAAAAAACTCCGTGCATAATTGTCACTTTACATATGAAAGTAGTTTCAATCTTGTCGTGCTATCTTGTCACTCCATGAAAATTGATGTAAGTGCGACAAAAGGCCAAAGGAATTTCAGGCCAGGAAAGTCAGGATGCGTTTGTCGCACGTACAAGCTAGACTACCGTAAACATTTGTAATTATAACTCGGGACTCCAGCAACCAACTTCAACCAAACTTTGGGACAATGCACAGAATGGTCAGCCAAACAAAACGTGTTTGTTATTGTTTACATTGCGTGCTCTCGTTTTTGTATATTCAAGGTCAAACATTAAAATGCGTTTTTCTCGGAACGTCAAAATGGCGGGTGCGACAAGATAGCACGACGACGTCGAAATGACGATTTTATGATAACTGGGCAAAAAACGGTTTTGCTTTACTATGAATTGTGCTGTCGAAATTGAAACCACATTATAAAAAAATCTCATTCAAAAATTTCGAGAAATAAATGAAAATTATAACTAAAAATAGATCCAATTACATATAGAATTCAAATGATTGAAACAAAAACAAAAAACAAAAAACAAAAAACAAAAAACAAAAAACAAAAAACAAAAACAAAAACAAAAAACAAAAAACAAAAAACAAAAAACAAAAAACAAAAAACAAAAAACAAAAAACAAAAAACAAAAAACAAAAAACAAAAAAAAACAAAAAACAAAAAACAAAAAACAAAAAACAAAAAACAAAAAACAAAAAACAAAAACAAAAAACAAAAACAAAAACAAAAAACAAAAACAAAAACAAAAAACAAAAACAAAAAACAAAAAACAAAAACAAAAACAAAAACAAAAACAAAAACAAAAACAAAAACAAAAACAAAAACAAAAACAAAAAACAAAAACAAAAACAAAAAACAAAAAACAAAAAACAAAAAACAAAAAACAAAAAACAAAAAACAAAAAAACAAAAAACAAAAAACAAAAAACAAAAAACAAAAAACAAAAAAACAAAAAACAAAAAACAAAAAACAATTGATTTTATGGATTTTATTGATTTTATTGATTTTATTGATTTTATTGATTTTATTGATTTTATTGATTTTATTGATTTTATTGATTTTATTGATTTTATTGATTTTATTGATTTTATTGATTTTATTGATTTTATTGATTTTATTGATTTTATTGATTTTATTGATTTTATTGATTTTATTGATTTTATTGATTTTATTGATTTTATTGATTTTATTGATTTTATTGATTTTATTGATTTTATTGATTTTATTGATTTTATTGATTTTATTGATTTTATTGATTTAATTGATTTTATTGATTTAATTGATTTTATTGATTTTATTGATTTTATTGATTTTATTGATTTTATTGATTTTATTGATTTTATTGATTTTATTGATTTTATTGATTTTATTGATTTTATTGATTTTATTGATTTTATTGATTTTATTGATTTTATTGATTTTATTGATTTTATTGATTTTATTGATTTTATTGATTTTATTGATTTTATTGATTTTATTGATTTTATTGATTTTATTGATTTTATTGATTTTATTGATTTTATTGATTTTATTGATTTTAGTGATTTTATTGATTTTATTGATTTTATTGATTTTATTGATTTTATTGATTTTATTGATTTTATTGATTTTATTGATTTTATTGATTTTATTGATTTTATTGATTTTATTGATTTTATTGATTTTATTGATTTTATTGATTTTATTGATTTTATTGATTTTATTGATTTTATTGATTTTATTGATTTTATTGATTTTATTGATTTTATTGATTTTATTGATTTTATTGATTTTATTGATTTTATTGATTTTATTGATTTTATTGATTTTATTGATTTTATTGATTTTATTGATTTTATTGATTTTATTGATATTATTGATTTTATTGATATTATTGATTTTATTGATTTTGTTTATTTTATTGATTTTATTGATTTTATTGATTTTATTGATTTTGTTGATTTTATTGATTTTATTGATTTTATTGATTTTATTGATTTTATTGATTTTATTGATTTTATTGATTTTATTGATTTTATTGATTTTATTGATTTTATTGATTTTATTGATTTTATTGATTTTATTGATTTTATTGATTTTATTGATTTTATTGATTTTATTGATTTTATTGATTTTATTGATTTTATTGATTTTATTGATTTTATTGATTTTATTGATTTTATTGATTTTATTGATTTTATTGATTTTATTGATTTTATTGATTTTATTGATTTTATTGATTTTATTGATTTTATTGATTTTATTGATTTTATTGATTTTATTGATTTTATTGATTTTATTGATTTTATTGATTTTATTGATTTTATTGATTTTATTGATTTTATTGATTTTATTGATTTTACTTTTTTGTATTTTTTTTTGTTTTTATGTTGGTATTTATTTTAAACTGTTCAAATTTGCTTGAATTTTTTTTCAAAATTTGTTTTAATTGATTTTTTTTGTTTTAATTAGTTAAAATTTGTTCTTGTTTGTTCTAATTTGATTTATTTGTTTTTTGTTCTTTTTATTTTTTTAATTAATTTTATTTGTTTTTCTTGCTTTAAATTTTTTTGTTTTCATTTGTTTCAGTTATTTTTTCTTTAATTTGTTTTCAATGGTTTCAAATAATATTTGTTGTTTTTATTTTTTTATTTGTTAGACCGTTGCAAATATTTTTTGAAGATTGTTTCCCTCGACTCTGACCAAAGTGGGCGGAGGGGTGGGGAATGGGGTGCAAACAAAATAAAAAAGTATAAACATTGAAATTACGAGTCATGATTTCAACATTTTAATGAAAAAAGTGTTTTAAAATGCATTATACACCTGTCCAGTTGTTTTGCCATCATTAGTTTCTCCAAAATATCTAAGTATTGACGAAAATTTTATACTTTGCGAAAAATATTTTTTTTTTGGGGTGCTGTACATTGGAATTTCATAAAAATGCAATACAAGCCCAAACATGCAAAATATGATTATCAATGCAGAAAAATGCATAGTAGATTGTTTTCAGTTGATTAGACTTCTAATTTCCTGGAAATTTTGAAGTTTTTTGGAAAAACTATTTTTTTGCCCTCTAATTTTTCAAAAATATTTGGCCACATAATTTTTTAAAAATATTTGCAACGGCCTTATCTTTGTTTTTTTTTATTTTTTTTTTTCATTTTTAAGATGATATTTTTTGTTTTTATTTGTGCTCATTTGTTTTTATATGTTTTGATCTGTTTTTATTTGTTTTTATTTGTTTTTATTTATTTTTTTGTATGTTTCTATTTGTTTTATTTTTTTGTTTTTATTTGTTTTAATTTGTCTTTATTTGCTTTATTTGATTTTATTTGTTTTTATTTGATTGTAATCGTTTGTATTTGTTTTTATTAGTTTTTATTTGTTTTCACTTGTTTTTATTTGTTTTAATTTGCTTTGATTTTTGATTTTGTTATCTTTTTGTTTTAATTTGTTTTAGTCACGTCACGCTAAAATCAGTCAAAATTTCACTCCTCCCCCTATCAATGTTACACTTGCCTAGAAGCCCCTTCCTCCCCCCAGAGCGTGACATACTCAATGGATGATGCCTTATTTGGTTATTTTTTCTATTTATTTGTTTTCATTCTTTTTTGTTTGTTTAATTTTGTTGTTGTTTTTATTTGTTTAAATTTGTTTCTAAATTTTTTGATTAGTTTTGATTTGTTTTTATTTGCTTTTAATTGTTTCATTGATTTATTTGATCTGATATGTTTTTATAACTAACAATTTGCAAAGATTTGTTTTTTATTTAGTTTAATTAGTATGATTTTTTTTTTCATTTGTTTTAAATTGCTTTTTTTTATTTGGTTTAATTTTTTTTAAATTGATTTTTTTCTGTTTTAATATTTTGATTTGTTTTTATTATTTTTAGTTGTTTTTTTGTTTTAAATTGTTTTTGAATTTAAATTAGTTTTTATTTGTTTTTTATTCGTTTTTATTTTTTTTATTTCGTTTCTAATTGTTTTTATTCGTTTCGATTTGTTTTTATTTGTTTTGATTTCTTTTTATTTGTTTTGATTTCTTTTTAATTGTTTTGATTTGTATTCGTCTTTAAATATATGTTTTTTTTTGTTTTAGTTTGTTTCCAAATTTTTTAAATGTTTTCTTTTTTTCGTTTTTAAAAGTATTCTTTGTATCTTTTGTTTCGCTTGAGCTTTATTGTTTTGTTTTTTTTTTGTTTTTATTGGTTTTTATTCGACTTTATTTGTTGGTTCCATTCAAAAGATAAGGATTTATAATGTTTAATTATTTGTATTTTTATGAAAATAAGAATTTAAGTAAATGTTTTCGATTAAATTATCTTTTCAAAACAGTGAAGCCACTGTCCCATGGTGTCTCATCCCGAGGGAAGAAAAAACCCCAACAAAACAACAACGAAAATCCTTAAAAATTTAATACAAATTCCTTTCGGGACCGACTTCCGACGCTTACCATCACAACCGAGAAGGCCAAGTGCAAATAAAACCTGCAAGCAATATGTAAATTTCCCAAAGAGCAAAAGACCATATTTAGGAATTCGAGCCCCGACTTTTTCCTTGGGCACTTTTGTGTGTGTGTGTGACAAGGGTTTGCCTGCTCGATTGTGTCGCTTCACCACTGCTGCTGGCTGTGTCTTCCTCCCAAAATGGGGGCAATAACATGATTGAGATGCCATAAGAAGGGGGGCAAATATTTGATCGAAACTGCTCCGGGAATGCTTCGCTGCGATGACGACCTTGGAGATATTGTTTGGGGTTATTTTTTTTTTTGGGGTGCTTCTTTTGTTGGATTAGGAAAATTCAATGACTTGAAGGATGAGCGAAGATTTATTTGGTGTTATTTCGAAATTTACTTAATTTATTTCAATCATTTTTAAACATTAAAAAAATTGAAGATTTTCTTTCGATATCATTTCACGTACCTGATTCCAGCGTGGTGGCAAGCAGGATCGACGGCAAACACAAAATAATCAGCTTCAGCTCCATCATCATGGCGGCCATAATGCCTTTTCTGCTGTTTTTCCTCAACCAAAATTTCACAAAACTTTTCCGTGCCCAAGTTATAATTGAACAATTCTATTTTAAGCCTGTATCACCGAGTCGATTTCTTCTAACAAACCGGTTCGAATCCAGTTATTAAGAGTGGCTACTTCCAGGAATTTCCCCTCATTTACACACCAGAAACAAGCGAATAAAACTTTTTCCCAATCACACTTCCCTATAATCACATTATTTAACTATCAGCGGAGTTTTTGTTTTTCCTTGCTTCATTTTCCGAGCCGGAACTTTTCAACTCGCCCCAGCACGATATCAGTTCGGACAACTGCAGGTTCTGCTAGTGACGTAACGGATGGACATCCCACGACGGTGACGTTATCATTACGCCATCACTGCCCTGCCCCACTGCCAGCCATTGTTGAGGGAAATTTTCTCCCCTCTCTCCGTGGTAGGTTGAATTTTCCGAGCGAGCCACCCGAGCAGGAGCATTCAGCTAATTTTCATTACACCGTTTAAATCAATTTCCCGCAAGTTTTCCATTGTGGATGGAACTTTTTTGTTTCTCTTTTACCCTCTTTCAGTTGGTCAAGCAGGAAAATGAAAAAGTTGCAATATGGTGGACGAGACAGCACGGTTGGTTTCAGCGTGTTTTTATATGCAGCTCACTCGGCACTTTTCACCGGAAATGCATTTTATGCTCGGAAATGTCCAGTTTAGAAAAGTTTTTTTTTTTTAGCTGAGTGGGCGTTGGCTGTAATGAAAGAATGAAAAAAAAGGTATATTGTTAGTTATTTTGACGAATCCAAAGAATAATATTTTTTCACATCATAAGGTCTGGAGTTAGACCAAATTGTAATTTGTTTACATTTTGTGATTTTCTTAAATTATAAATCAATATTTTGGAGAGTACATCGGGCATTTTTTTTGTTTAATTTTAGCATGTAACTTCATATAAATTCATTAACTTGCTCTGTTGTAAATTGGGAAAAGTTATTTTTAAATTATGCCTCACAGTAAAAAAAATGATAATATTATATCTGCGATGTACATCTTTTATTTCAGAAAAAAAATACGTTTCCATTTGTAATTTTGGAAAATATCGGAAAATAATATTTTTTATTTAAAACCTTATAGGCAATAGAAAATCAACAGTAGATGTTACAGATTTGAAGACCTTCTTAAAAATTTCTTTTGAATTGGCTAGAAAAAACCTGGAGACACATTACACTTGCATCAAAAGAAACAAATATTTTTTTATGATACTTTGATTTTTTTTTCAGCTTTATTTGGCCTTTCTCATGTTACTGAGGAAAAGCTTTAAAATCACTCGAAAACTGAACTTCTCAATTTGACCTACTAGACCCACCTTCACTTATACATATCGACTCAGAATCAAGTTCAGAGCAAATGACTGTGTAGGTGTGAAAAAAATTGTTACTCGATAATCTTCTGACTGGCTGAACGGATATTGGCCATTTTGGTCTCATTCGATCCGTTTTGAGTTCCCATAAGCTTTACTTTTAAATCGACGAGTTTATTTGAAGTATTTAAATATACTTAAAATAAAAAAAACATTTTTACTATGTTTCGAATTCGTTTTTTTTTACTTTTTTAGAAAAGTATTGAAAAGATTTTTCCAACGCGTCCGAAAGTTTGAAGATCAGACAACCCTTTCCAAATTCATCAGTTTATGAAGTAATATTCAGAGAACATTTGTAGGTTGGACATTTAAAATTGCCATAAAATACTATAATAATAAAAGGATGGCATCAATCGCCTTAATTTTTTTCTAAGAAAGGCAAAATGTTATAGAATATTTTTTATGAATTTTCAGATAATAAAAAAAGAAAAATCAATAACTAAAATATTTTGTTTCATATATAACATAAAAAAAATTGTGAATGTAAAACAAAAGGTCGAAAAACAAAACATGGAAATAGATCTTAAGATAGTTGCCTTAAGCCAACTGAACATTGTCGGCCATTTTGACAACTTGTTGTAGCATCACGAACTGCATGTGAAAAATTTATAAAAAAATAACATCTGTTTGTAGAATTTCGGAAAAAATACTTTTTGTTAATCTTGATCATTTGATTTTAATCTTTTTTTAATTACCCAATTAATGCTTCTCAAAAAAATAATCTATAATTTCTTGAAAACACGTTCTACATTCCAAAAATGTAATTTCTAGAAACCATTTCTGTGCATTAGTGGAAAAAATGCACTATCTTTACCCTTTTCAATGAAATATTGGTTTTGAACTTCCAATTTAGCATTTTGCTACTCTTTTAAATTTTTCATTCATTCGAATAAATTTTTAAACAAAATTTTCAGATATTTTATTTCGACTACTGATTTTTCTAAATTAACTTTATTTATGAATATTTTAATATTTTGATTCTTAAATAAGGCCGATGCTAATATTTTTTAAAGTTTTTGTTCCATGACTTGATTACAGACATTTTAGTTTCTACAAAACTACAGGAACTATGATTTGTTATTCAGCCCCTCAATTACTTTCTTAAAAGTTATTTACAATATTCTTTACTATTCTCAGATTCTTGCAGGATTGGGTCCGTAAACTTGACAAATTTGGAATAAGAAGACAACAACTTCCTTGGTTGATGTGCACCCTTGATTCAAATTACAAGCCAGGATTTCATCATATGAATGATAAAACAGATTATATTATGGAAACATTAGTTTTCAAAAAAGATAAAATTTGAAGATTATCGAAATTTGGCGAAAAATAGCCTTTTAAGGTTAAGTTAATCGAAAACTCACTAAAATTCAATTGATTTTTGAACCAACCCCAACATGCTCGTAATGATTCTGAGCGCAGGAAAATGCATTTTACATTAATTTCAGTTAATTGCACTAAAACTTAAATTGAAAATTTGAACTTTTTCGAAAAACATTGTTTCCCTCTGATTTTTCGGGGCGACTTTGAAGAGAACAAAAAAATTAAATAAAATTGTAACAGGCCAAGATTATTGAGACATTTTTTTTAAATATAGGAATATTCATTGTTTTGCAGGCAGTTAGACACAAAAAAGTAAAATCTACAAATTAATAAAGTAACGTCTCCTGTACAACTGTTAGAAATTTTATAGCGTTCTAATTTTTTTGATAACAATTTAAATAGTTGATATGTTTAATGACAACTTATTGAGTTAAAATGCAATTCTCATTTTTTTTAAATATAGATTCTTTGGTCCAGACACGGACAAACCACCATATTAAATTTTCATTCTACTTTTTTAAATATTAGGCTGGATTTTTCAGACATTTAACCATTTTTCCTTTAATTCCCAACTTTTAACTTTTAATTTGCTTCCATAAGAATTCAAATCTGTTAAATCGGCACGGTATGATTATTTCTTTGAAAAATGTGGTTTTGTGAAAATAGAAGAAAATGACCATTTTTAGAACCACCTCAGCACGGCATAGGCCAAGAAACCATCACAAAAACATATTGAGCCCGAATTGGGAACTTTTTTCTCGGTTTTTGCTATTTTAAAGTGGAAATTCTGCAAATATTTATTATATATTTTTGAAAGATGAAATTTAAATAAACAATGTTTGTTTGAACGACACATTTTATTATAAAAAAGTGATTTATAATTTCCAAGCACGTACTTGAATTCATTAGATTACTTCAAAGAAGACGAAAAAGACGCTCATTAATTTATTTATTTCACAACTTGAAACTCAACAATAGTATTATAGTTGGCTTGTACTCGGAACTCGATTTGTAGAGGTTTAACTTTATAATAAATTTGACGCTATCTTTTTCTACTTTCTTTTGCACTACGAGAGTTATTTTCATTGCCTTAAAAGTTATGGGATTTTCCTCTGTTTGTAGGACCTGACCTCTGAGTGGCAAACGAAATATTTGATTGGAAATTTTGTTTAAATAAATACAAAAAATCCTAATTTGACTTTTGTTTTTATTATTATTTAATTGATTTAATTTAATTTAATTTTTAATTTATTAAGTTATTTCTTCAAAAGAAGAATTCAGGAAATCTACCATTCAACAGATTGAATTTGCTTTTTATGTTGTTCTTTTCACTTGATTGGTGTAATAATACTTACTACATTTTGGTTTTATGGTTAGAATTTTCTCAAAAAATGAAGAACATTCGTGATTTCATTAACTAATTCATATGTTGAACTCTGAGCATTGATTTGTCTCATTTTTCCCTGACCTATGAAGTTCAAATTTTGCCCAGATTTGATGATTTAATTTGAATTTATTTATGTAAATTTGCAGGAGTATCCGATTCCAACCTCAAGTATTTTTTTCTAAAAATGAGTATTTCAAATACTGTTAAATGAGTTTGAATCAAGTTAAAAAAAATCATCATGTTTTTTCATAAGTCAAATGTCTATGTGTTAAGTCAATCCACCGTTAAAACGAAACAATATTGAAAATATTACTTATCAAAACAAGTTCTGAAAAGTTAATCTTTTCAGATCCGTTTCGTGCTAAAAAGTTTATTGTTTCATCCCTTGTATCAAAAAGTTTTTTTTTTCGATGCTGTTATTATTGGTATAGAAAAGTATGCCATTTCGTCGTTCGAGAATGACAAGAGAAGTAAATAGTTAATAGTAGACTACGAAATAATTTTCAAAAAAAAAAAATTATTGCAGGCAAATCATAGCTTGATGAATGTTAAATTGTTAAATTTTTTGGCTTTAAATAAAAAACACGAATAAGACGAAATTTTCTGATCAATACGTTCTCCTATTAGATGTATACACAAACAACACGAAAACTCATAATTACATGGGGACACGCACTCTACTTTTCCTTGAACCTAATTAACCTTTTCCTGTAAGAAATTAAGTCAAAGTTATGTTTCTATTCAAGAGAAACTTTTTCGACCTTGTTTGTGATTTCTTCTACACAAACTGGAGCTGGCCCCGCACCTCTCCTCAAATCTATCAACAAATATAAACTCAAAGTGGATTACCTTATAAGCCTGGTCCTTTTCCCAGCCTAAAACACGTTTTTTGTTGTTGTGTGTGTCAAAAGTCACCCCCTTAAATCCTGATTTATGCGACTAACGAAAGCTAATAATTGCGAAAGCCAACCCTCTGCCTTAGAACGTTTCCGGCGAGCCAAAAAAGAAAACTAAAAACACGTCATTCATAAGCACACGGCTAATTAGCCACTCTCCGCTCCGCCAGGTGGCGTCTAGTCGTTTTGGTGAGTCGGGAAAAGGTTCCTCCCCCACACACACAAGAGGGTGCCGAGTGCGAATGTTAATTAAGTGATTTTCAACCTGCTTTCACTCCGCTCCCCGCCCGTTTTGCAGGTTGACAGTTTTCATTAGAACTAGAAGAGGTGTTTTTTTTTGTCTTTCTTATTTTTAGTAAGTCGACCAAATTAGAAAGGACAGTGGAGGACGGAAAAAAAATTAAATGACAGACTGTCGGCACAGATTTGAGTCCAATGGTGCTGCTGCTGCGTTGCTCCTCGAATTGAATGGTGGCTTGTTGTTGGGAAGGGTCTTAAGAAAGGGCCATCTATTATTTGAGGACAGCGCAGCACAGTTTCCTGGTACCCAACGCTTTATAACGTTTAATTTTAATTAAGAGAGCTGGGAAAGGAGCAAGGGCGAAATAAATACAGAAGATAAATTGGGTCGGACTTTTGGCAGTGATGGACGAGGAGGGTTCTTGAAATAGTTGGTTTACTGTAACAAATTTTATTAATTAAAAAAAATAATATTGAAATTTAAATTTGCTTCGTTGCAATCCTTGGCAATGTTTTGTCTTAGTAAAATACATTTGGTTTCAAAGTACTTATTGTAAACTGTATAGAATTTTTCAGCTGTTCAAAAAAATGGAGATTAACACATATGATTAAAAACTATTTTGAAAAATAAAAATAAAAATAAATGTGTTTTCCTAAAACTAACCCTGAAATGGCAATAACATGAAAGCAATGCAAAAAAAAAAAAAACAAAATTAAAAATTAAATTTTGCGAATAAAAATTATATTTTTTCTTTAAAATCTAATCGGTAATTTGTTTTTACAGTATGTAAAAAAAGTATTTACACCCCTTGGGCACTATGCACATTTTGTGATGAAACATATAAACAATTCAAATTTTGACAGAAACCTAGTACTACGTTTTGTTCAGAAACTCATGCCTAACATTTTGCTACAAAAAGCTCATGAAAAGATGATTTCTATAAAAAGTTATATAACAAATACTATTACGAAAATAAAAAAGGCGCAAAAAAAGTATGTACACCTTTCAAAAAATTAACATAAATAATGTTATTTGTTGACAAATCACCATAAATCCAGTCTCCCAACTCCAAATAGGCATCCTTGACTGATTAAAAAAATAATTTGGATTGAATATAAAGTTTATTAACTACTTAGTATAAAAGTTTATATAACTCTGGAAATTCTATATTAAACTTATCTAAACTTAATTTTGCAAACTTTTAATTCAACTAAATGTCAATATATTACCATATAATTGCCAAAATTAACATTTTGGAGTGGGTATAACACCGTTTTGGGGGTATTTGTATCGATAGAATAGATTTTTCGTTGGAATTTCGTACCAACCCGGAATTACGTCGTAGGAAAATCCGCCGGCATCCGTACCGGTTCACAATTCACAAGTCAACCTATGTGGCATCAGAAAGGGCATAAAATTTCCGATCTTTTGATACCCATACATCCAGGTTTTCTATAAAACCCACGTTTTTAAATACCTAAGCACTCTTTTGATTTTTGTTGATTTTTTTATATAGAGCAATTCTCTACGAAATCAGTCTTTTTTTAAAAATTTTAATTCGACTGAAACTTTTTTGGAGCCTTCGGTATTCCCAAAGAAGCCATTTTGCATCATTAGTTTGTCCATATAATTTTCCATACAAATTTGGCAGCTGTCAAATGCCAACTTTTCAGAAATTTCCAGGTTGTGCAAAAAATCTTTGACCAAGTTATGAATTTTTGAATCAATACTATTTTTTTCAAAAAATCGAAATGTTGGTCGCAAATTTTTTTTAACTTCATTTTTCGATGTAAAATTGAATTTGCAATCAAAAAGTACTTTAGGGAATTTTTGATAAAGTGCACCGTTTAAATCTATTTCTAGGTGACTTTTTTGAAAATAGTCGCAGTTTTTCATTTTTATTTATTAGTGCACATGTTTGCCCACTTTTGAAAAAAATATTTTTGAAAAGCTGAGAAAATTCTCTATATTTTGCGATTTTGAACTTTGTTGATACGGCCTTTAGATATTGCCATGCAAAGGTTAAATAACAGGAAAATTGATAATTTCTAAGTCTCACCCAAACAACCCACCATTTTCTAATGTCGATATCTCAGCAACTAATGGTCCGATTTTCAAAATTAAAATATGAAACATTCGTGAAATTTTCCCATCTTTTTGAAAAAAATATTTTCGAAATTTTTTAACAAGACAAACATTTAAAAAGGGCGTAATATTGAATGTTTCATCCTTTTGAAATGTTAGTCTTGATTTAAATTTTTTGAAAATATTGTTTTCCGAAATCTGAAAGAACTGCTCTATACATAACTGCAGAAAGATTTTTTTTTGTTTTTTTTTTCGTCAACCGAAAAGACTTCTCGCATGATTTATATACTGGGGTAGGCCACAAAAGGACCGATGTCCGTTTACTTTTTTATAAAAGTTTTTTTTTCAAAAATGCTTTAAAAAAAGTTACTTTGATAGTCACTATGTTTCTTGCAAATTAATAAATTGAATAGATTACGTCATATTGACGAATAATTTTAGATTAATTTTAATGCTAAATTTGAAAAAAAATAATCAAAGCAATGTTTGTTTAGTTAAGTTAACATTAGTTTACATAAATTTCAGAATAACTAAATAATTCTTTTTTAGTTTGATAATACATCATAAAACAATTATTTTTTCATTAAAATAACAATTGATGTCGTCACCTAAATAAAACGCATATTATTATTATTTTTAAATATTATTAATCAACCTTTTTCTGAAAATTCATATTTATCTGAACATATTTTTTTATTTAAAATTCATTTATACTTAAAACATGAAACGATTAGAACTCATTTTCATTTAAAAAATGCCACTTTCAGATTATTTAAATTATACTATTTATCAATGTTTCATAATTTTGGTTATCAAACTTTTAAAACTTTTAAAAAATATTTGAAATTCGCGTGCTTTGAACACTGCTTTTCCAAACTTATGTATGATTTCATACTATTCCATTAGTTTTCATTTCGTATTTTTTATTCAAAAAAAAACAAAAATTTCCTGTCAGTGGAAGTTTAATTTGACAAAAAATATGTTTTTTTTTTAAAAAAAACATAAAACAATAAATATCTGAGATCACAAAAAATTAAAATTTATTTTTTTATCTCAGTGCGCTTTTTTTTTCTCTCGAAGAGAAATGTTTTATAGCAAAGTTGTCTTTTATGGTCAGAGGTTAGACACTTCGAAAGCTAATAAAGTATGTTGGAAATGTAGTTTCACTACAATTTATTTCAAATTTTGCATTCAAAATCGAATGCAACTTTACAAAACTTACACATGACAAAGTTAACTGTTCTTAAGTATAAATAATGTTCAAATTATTTTATTTTTGTAAAATGTAATCTTCAAAATGTGATATTTGAGATCCACAAGTCATAAATGTTGTTTGGATAATGAAAATATGTTTGCTTGAATTTATTGGAATAGAAATCTTATAAAATACATAAAGAAAAAAATATTATCAATTGTTGGCAACAGGGAACTCCTAATGACCTGCAAGACCCGCTTTGACCAAGTAACCCTCGTCAGTTACATGATCTCCAAGTATGGAATGTAAGGAGTTGTTTTGTTTTTTTTTTTGTTATTATATATTGTTTTACTGATCCTCGGTCCCAACCTGGTCACAGCACCTAAAAGGACCTAATAAAAATAAGTTAAGAAAAAAAAAACTCTTGATGACATCAATAAACAAATAAGTTGTGTAGCAAGGGTTCTTCAAATATTCAGTTTCACCGATTCAAGTCTTTAGTTTCCCCCACCCAATTAAATTCCAATATAAAAAAATTGATACGTGAATTTTCAGTGATTTTTTCGTAAATTTTGTTGAATTCTAGAGCAATTTAGACCAGCAATGATATGATATACTGCTTTATCATTATCTAATGAAAAAAAATGAGAAAAATAGAAAAAATCCTTTAGTAACTTTTCGTTATCTTTTATTTTACCTAATATCCACTATCAAAAAATCGACTAAATCATTTATTTTATTTTTGACATAAAACAATTCCCCAAAACTACATCCAAAACAAACCGTACAAATCCCCTTCACAAATGCTCTCCATTACCGTCAACGACCAAAAACCACATCGCTTTTCTCCGCTCGCTCCGAATCGCCAGAAAAGTCCTCCGTCCTAGAGCATGAGGAAGTCCGTGTGCTCGTAGCAACTGCCCTAAAACCGCTTAATTTTCGTCCCATTTTATGTGCCGTGCTTTTTTTTGCTCGTTCTCGTCGTCGTCCTGCTTCCGTTTCCGGTTTTGGTCGTGCTGCTGGCACTCTAACTGCGCCGATGATGATGATTGTGATAATTTCAGGAATCACTTCAAATTAATCTGGGTCTTGGGGACTGGGGTTTCTTTCCGAATTCGTTTTTTTTGGGGGTGTGGCCTTGAGAATTATTTCGAACGTTTGTTTTTTCCTGGATTGTAGAGAAAATGTCCGTACAAAGAAGTTTTTTTGTGGAGTTGCTTTTAAATCAATGTTTTCTTATAACTTTACAAAATTCATTATTTTTTTAATATCAAGCTTTAATCTTTTCCAAAATCCACCGCCAAACACTCGCTGCATAAATTTCATCCTGACGTGTATTTTTTCACCTCCCTCCCCTCGCAGCTGCCACCCGGAAATGCACCTGTCAAGATGATGGAGAAATGGCGAATCGATTATTCCAGCCCACGGCCGGCGACTGACGACCAGCCTCGCCGATGACATGCCACCCACGCTCGACCGTAATGGAAATTGATTGCCGGAAGTGAATAAAAGCTCGTGCTGACACGGGGGGTGGGCGGGCGGAGGTCCGCTCACCTGAGGTTGGACCTGCCCTAAGCGGGGGGTCAAATTCTAATGACAACAACCCGCAGAGTGGTGCCACCGGAAAATGGCGTTGAAAAGGGTTTTCCGACCGACGGGGTTTGACCTCGTCACATTTCAGAGAGAGTGGATGGGGTGACATTTTTCAGTTTTCAGTTTGACTTTTCAAGGGAGGTAAATAAAGTGAAATTGTTAAAAAAAATCTCCCAAAAAAAAGCTTCGAAGAAAAGAAAATTTTATCAAACTGCCCATTTTACCCCACTCTCCTCCAAATTCCAATCGAGAAAAAAAGAGTCCCCAGATCTAACCGCCGGTTGACGGTCTGTCTGTGGTTTTCCGCTGCTTGTGTCACAAATTTTCCGGCGCATTCAAGTCGACATTTCGCCACTCTGGCCAGCGAACCCGATAACGGAAAGGGTGGGAGGGTGCAATTTGGGGGAGGGAGAGTGGCTTGAATTGCACTGAACAAAAGACGACGTTCTTGCAATTAGACACACCGGAAGTAGGACGCTGGAATGCAAAGGCACGCGGATTGTGGAAATGCTTTTCGTCGGCGGGGTATTTCAAGAATATTGTTTGATTTTGGGGATAAGAAACTTCTGGTTTAAACATGAATAAATTATCATTGCTGTTAAATTTACTTATTATAAGTCCAAAATGAATTGGTTTAAGTCACATTTAATAATATTTGAAAAATCACTTCTAATTGTTCATTATATTCTGCATTTTTAATCGATTAATTTTGGTACACTTAGACTTTTTCGCTTGATTTGTGGAAATGATAAAATAAAATAAATACATTTTAGTTTTTTTGCATTTTATCCACATTAGAAGTTGTTCGAAAATTTTGATTTTTTGCTATTAATTACGAATTAGCACTTTACTAGTTTAAATTTTTTCCCATTTTTTAAGATTTTATACGGACAGTTTTGATTCAATTTAATAAAAAATAGACCGTTGCTCTGTAAAATTAAAAAAAAAATGATCTTTTATATATAGACTTATGCATTAAAAAAATATTTTTTGGAAAAAAAAATTACAACGGCCATCTTAAATTTGCTACGGAAAATTACGTTACAAATTTGTTTCGTTATATGCAAAGATTTCGAGTTACAGGGTGGCCACTCAATTCGGGAAATCTGGAAAGTCGGAAAAAAGTCGGGAATTCGCCAAAATTCGCCAAAAATCGGGAAAAAGTCGGGAATTTATGATTTTTTGTCAAAAAGTCGGGAATTCTGAGCATACTTGTTTGAAAATTAGTTTTTAACTCTTGAATGATTTTGTAATATTTTGTACAATTTTCAAATTGAATTCACTCATTTCTGCTCTAATAACTTACTTTAAATTTAAGGTTTTTTTTTTCACTATTTCAGTATATTTGAGTATGGAAAGCTGTTTAAGACATTCAAAATCTTTATGAATATTGGAGTCTTTTTTATGAATCATTTTATAAATGAAAAACTAATATAAAAATAGAGCCTAATGGCCAGCTTAGAATTAGGATTCTATTTCATTTTGTCACATAATTGAATATTTAAACTTGAGTTTGGCAATGTTTTTTTTTTCTTGTAAATATTTGTAAGTGTTCAAGTAAATTCACTAAATAATTTTAAATATGTTTTTTTCCAAATGTTGCCCTTGAACTTTTATTTGTGAGTATGGGTAAATTACCTACCATAGATAATGCTTGATTTTCAGTTTGCGGAAAACTTAAATATCGAATAAAATCCACAATTGAAAAACTTTTTTACGTTTTGAAAACATAAAGAAAATATTGAAATTGCAAAAAAAAAAATAATCCAAGAAATTTTGAGTTATTGCTTAGTTGTTTAAAAAACTGTCTCTTCAAACATTTTGCTTAAAATAAGTGAGAAAACATAAAATCACATCAAACTGAATTTTCATTGATATAAAAAACAGTTAAATACTGCATACCATACCGATAAATTGACATTGATTAAAAAAATCAATATCAAAAATTACAAAATTAAAAAGGGAACTTGGCAAAAACATTTTCTTTTATGAATACCTTGAAATTTTTCTAAATCCTTTTAATGAATAATAACAGCAATTATGTTTTAATCATTCTTTGATTTAAAATGATGATGAAGTTAAACAAAATTACCAAAAACTATACGTTTGCCAATTTAAAAAATACCATGGAAGTTATAAGTATTGTTGAACTTTAGATTTTTTTTCAATGACTAATTGTTTGTGTTTCTATTCTGAATCATAATAATGAAATTACATTTTTGAAGTATTCTTTATTTGTTGCTACCTGTTATATACCTACATTTGGGTTTTTTTTAATTCATTGAGAATTATTTTTTTCGGTGGTTAATATTGACTTTACTTATAGAAAGTTTTTTGTTTGAAATCATTCTTTAAATAAGAAATGTCTATTTTTTGGGCATTTTGGAAAAGTCTGGAAAAAAGTCGGGGAAAAGTCGAGAATTTGAAAATGGAATTTGAGTGATCACCCTGGAGTTAGGTTGGAATGTTTGAGAAGTTTTCAGCTATTGCGTAACGTCCGTAAACTTTTCAAAATAGTTCTATGATCGCTTCTTACACGGAGAAAAAAGAGTTCCCAAAATCGTGAACAAGCGTTCATGAAAATGGGAATCACGAATAAAGCGTTCAAATCTCATGGAACGATTTCCAAAAACGTACCATGGGATTTGAACACTTTGTTGTTTGTTGTCTAAATAAAAAAAAACAGGTTTTGATCAAATTTTCACAAAATACCTACAGCAACAAAAATAATCATGATCATTGAGTTGTTTTTTGCTTTAACAATCAAATGTTGCAAGTTAAATATTTGGATTCTTCTGTTTTTTTTTTTGTAAATCTTTTTGTTTCAACTTCAAACATTAGTTTTCTTTAAATTGAGTTTTCATCATTTATTTATTGATATTTTCAGAATCATCTATTAAACCGACGAATAGCGCAAGAAAACAAAATCAGCCATTTAGAAAAAAAATGGGAAATGCATGAAAAACATGGATTTTTGTCTTAAATTGTAAAAATCCACTGAACTATAATTTCTTACAGTTTTTGTTGTATTCAAACCTTCTTGTAAGTCAACAAGAAGGTTTGAACATAATAAAACTGTAAGAAATGGAAGTTTTTTTTTTTCGTTTTTGATTTCAAGTTCAAGATCTTTATTTCCGGTACAAATATATTTGTTTTTTTTAACCTTTTTTAACCTTATGGAAGTCCCGTGTTTTGGCGTTTCATAAAAGTGCCCTTACAAAGTGTGTACTGGGGTGGTTCAAATCCAAGCTTTTTCTGGGCTACCCCCTGAAATCAATGATTGACCCATCACTAGGCTAAATTCCAAATTTGTGCTCATTCTGACCATGGGAACCCCTCCAATCGCTTAAAGTTTGTATGGAAAAAATCGTCAATAATTATGGAGAAAAGTAACCGTTTCAGTTTTTTACCTGTTGAGGGCACAGTAGTCGTCCAATCTCTATCAATTTTGAATAACAAAAATGGTCCTTTTCGGAAGTTAATAACTTTTCACCAAAAAATCCTAAAAATATGGTTTCTTCGGCAAAGATGTTCAAAATTTTATAAATTGTATGAACTGAGAATTGATAAAGATTGGACGACTATTGCGCCCTCCACAGGTAAAAAAACTGAAACAGTTGCTTTTCTCCATACATTTTGACGATTTTTCCCATACAAACTTCAAGCGATTAGAGGGAGGGGTTCCCATGGTCAGAATGAGCTCAAATTTGGAATTTAGCCTAGTGATGGGTCATTCTTTGATTTCAGGGGGTAGCCCAGAAAAAAGCTCGGATTTGGACCGCCCTAGTACACACTTTGTAAGGGCACTTTCATGAAACGCCAAAAACACGGGACTTCCGTAAGGTTAAAAAAGGTTAAAAGCAAATAAATTTATTTATACTGAAAATAAAGATCGCTGCAAATACTTTTTAAATATTGAGTAATGTCTCAAAATGGGTTAAGAAATTGAAAATTAGAAAACATTCATAAACTTCAATAGTTTGAAAACAAATAAATGACCAACAAATTGAAAATTATATATTTTGAAAAATATTTGCAGAAGGGTTGTTTAAAGTGTTTTTTTAACTAAAGATTTGAATCCAAATTTAATTTTAATGCATTTTAGAATGCTTCATTGATTATAATTTGTATATTATTGTTAAAAAAAATCAAACTTAAAAAACCAGCATTGACCGATGAAATTCGAACCTTTTCTAAAGTGAATTGATATCAGGGGTTTATTTTTCATTTTTAAACAAACGAAACTATTGGCACTACGCCCCCCGGGGCATGGCCTTCCTCTAACGTGGGATTTCTGCTCCAGCGCCTCTGACGAGACAGGAGAAACCGGGACCGACGTTTTACTTCACCATCCGATAGAAGCTCAGTGGATAAGGCGGGAATCGAACCCGCGTCTCATAGCATCATAGCATCTCATAGCATCATCGGGATTTTTAAACAAGACAAAATAAAAAAAAATCAAGACATTTATTTCCGGTAAAAATATTTTCGAGACTGAAAAATCAAGTCTGCCGTAAAGAAATTGTCAAAAACGATCAAAAAACCTATTTTTTCAACATTTTTATTTTCAAAACCGCTGTAACTTTACAAGGATTGGACTTAGGACAATGGTCAATATCGAGACTTTTATGTAAAATTTTTTGGAAAATCGACTCTCGTGTTCGGTTTTTGAAAACTTTGACGTTTAGAGCACTTTAAAAAAAACAGTTTCAGTATATGATTTTTGTATTTTCTTAGGTGAGTTGCTCCATCCTGCATTTTTCGGGAGTCTTTTTTGTAAAATCTTAGGCTATCTTCACAAAAAATTTGAACGAAAAAAAAAAATCGTGGGCTCAGCTTCAAATTTGACTTTTAAACTTTGAAATCAAAAAATCTCATAAAAGTGGTGTGTTTTTTCCTTTCAGTGTATTTTTTGGAAAGCCCGTCAAATTTCCTACAAGTTTGTCTTAGACCACTTTTTGATACTATACAACGGCTTCGAGATACAGCCATATTTAAATTACGAAATACAAAAATATTTAAAACACTTACACCCTTCTCAAATGTCATTATCGAGTGTAACTGGCTCCATATACACAAAAATGGCTTATATATGCCTAGGATAACATGTCTATAAAGTTTCATAGAAATTTGGGCTGGAATTGCTCCAATTTTTTTGCCTTAAACTCCTTGAACTTGAAAATGGTGCCCATTAACGAAAATTTTAAAGCAGTTTTTATTTTACGATTTCACAATTTTGTTTAAACTATTTATTTTCCGAAATAAGAAATTTTATATTTTGTAATAACAATTTATAAATGTGGTGTACAATTTGGCACCATCTCGATTTTGATTTCCTGAGACATATACATTTTTTTATATAAATATTCTCGAAATTAAACATTCTTTAAACTTTCATTAAACATTCAAAAAATGTTTGCAAAATTTCAGAAAATCTTTTTCTTGAATGCAATTTTTTGAACAGCTATACATGTTAAATTTGTATACATATGTAAAAAAAATCAAATTAGCTCTAGACTGTTGATTTAGTTCTTTCTACCTATTACCACCATCATACCAAAATGTGTTTAACCCTCATTAGTAGTAGTTTGCACCAAGAATACTGGAAATTCATCTTCAAAAGTAAAGAAAGCCCTATCTCTTTTCGCAACTTGTTCTTTCACTATCACACTCCGTCTGCATGTTTCAATTTATTCAATCACAATAAATCAATCCCAGCCCATTCTTCCTGATCAATCGCCCCGTGTTCCCAACGTTGATACATAATTTATACCTCGAGTATCCTTCTCGAGAGCCCCAGAACTGATCGGGCACAAAATATTGCCGAAGAAATCTCTTTACGCCTGTTAAAGTATTTATGGTACTGGAGAGAACTGCTGCCTGCCTGGATTCTGGGCCGTGTTCGAGATGTTCAGGACATTCTGGCGAAACCTGCAAACTGCCCAGGTTCCCCCACTAACTCAACAACTGGGATCCGTCCCACTACTCGAGCTGGGGTGAGTTGAGAACTGTTGCACGTCTGCTTTCTAGAAAGGGTCATTTCATTTCTCGTTTTCAATTCGTCAGTACCAAAAAGATTTTTTGGAATGTTTTCAAAAAATACAGAGACAACTGCCAAATTGCCCCAGTGTTCCGCCCGGGGAGGGGGTGGGTAGTGGAGATACAAAGAGCAATTGGAACGTGCCAAGAATACCCTTCTGCGAGACTACTGGCGTCCAAATGGACGGCACTTGTCCGGGGTCGACCTTTTCTCCGTATTCTACGTACTCTTAAATCACGCCTGATTACGTCTTCATCCTCAAGGCATATTCAGAGTAAACCCACTCGCTTCCACCAGCAGCACACTCCAGCACAATTGAGGGGCGAGGAAGTTCATGGGGGGGGGGGGCACCCCAGGCTAAACGGGGGCATTTTCCCCACTGCTTCTGAACATCTTCAGTTTGGAGGAAAACACCAGAAATACAGACAAAACCGATTCCGGGCTGCTGCTTACATTTAAATAACAGCAGAATAACAATTCGAAATGGTAGATTAGAAGGGGTTGGGCGTAAACTACGAGAAAAAATAAAATCGTTAGCCAACTTTTGGATTCTTGATGTTTCAAAATATTGTATTCTAGAACAAAACTTAGTCCTGTCGACATTTGGTCATTTGGTCATTTGGTCATTTGGTCATTTGGTCATTTGGTCATTTGATCATTTGGTCATTTGGTCATTTGGTCATTTGGTCATTTGGTCATTTAGTCCTTTGGTCTTTTATTCATTTTAGAAATTTAATATCTGAACATTTGGACCGTTGGAAATTTAAACTGGTGAACTCACAGAAAAACCACAAAGAGCTCACGTATCATCTGCACAGCCCCCCCAAAATGACAAAAACCCACCGCACCAGAGTGATTTGGTGTGTCAACGCCGCAGCATCGCAAAAAGCCGCTTGCTTTCCTCTTGTGTTTGTCGACGCCACACCAGCATAAGCAGAAGAAAGCCTGATTTGAATACGACCGAAATCACTTCTCAATTGCCCAAGGGAAGGGCGCCAAGTCCTTGCCCGTGGCACCCCTTTTTCCTCATAATTCTACCCCGCTCGGAGAAGAGTCGGGGGGAAAACAGATCTCAAGACGGCACAAGTCAGAAGTTACGGCTACAACTAAGCGCAGGGAATTAATTTTATGGCTTTGCACTGGAGATATAAACGGGTGGCGGAAATCTTGGGTAATCTAAGAGCACTGCAGTATGCTAAATTGTACCAGAGAAACCCCGGAAAAAGAAGCTAACTCAGTTTTTTTGAAACAAAATCAAGATGTCCAAATAAAATTAATTTTAAATTGAAATCTATTTCAAATCAAAACGTTTGCAACTTGTTCTAACCTTAAACATCTTCATTCTCCACTCTCAATACGATCTATTTACCAGCATTTTTCCCCTGTCACTTCAGCTTCAAGTGACATTGGTTTTGGCCTGGGCAGCCAATTGATCCCCGTTTGCCGGAAACGAACCTTGAGCAAAGACAACGGCACCGGTCCAAACTAAACAGCAGCGGTTGTCAGATTCAACACACAACAACCACGGAAGAGAAGAAAAAAAAAACAGTTCGAAAAGACACAAATGTTATTTCGGTCACTTGTTTTCTCTTTCCAAATTCTGTCCAAATCGGTTACGAAGAACGTCTTTTGTGTTCCCAAAACGAGAGATGCTGGTTGCACGGGTTTCCACGCTGGCAACACTGCTTCGAATGCATTCAGGGCTGTTGATTATGTTCGATTTGTAGCAGACATTTTGCCCCCTTGTCACGTTTTGTGTGTTGCTTTTTGTCTGCACAAGTAAGCGTCACGATTGTTGTTCGGCAGTTTGGGAGTTTAGTTGTGTTGTTACTGCGTGTTGATAGAGTGCAGGTATGTTACAAGTTTGATTGCTCAGACAAGTTCTGGTTTGTCCAAAAAAGTTGTCTGGCCCTGAAGAATCCTGATACCTTATACTTTTCTTTTTTGCGGGAGCTATCCATAATCCTTCCGTCGATTTCGTTCAAATTTGACACACGTGCATTTGGGGTCAGATTGAGCTAGGAACGCCATTTTGTGTAGCTCACAATGCTTCACCTTTTGACCTTCACAGATCCACAATAAAAACAAATATGGAAAAAAGTTCCAATCTTTTCATGCTATCTTGATACACCCTGAAAATTGATGTGTGACAACTGGCCAAAGTGATTTCTGGTCAGAACGCGTTTGACACAAGTACGAGCTCGACTACCGCAAACATTTGTAATAATAACTTCGGCAACCAAATTCAACCAAAATTCGGGACAATGCCTAGAACGGTCAACAAAACAAAACGTGTTTGTAATTGTTTACATTGCTTGTTTTTGTTCTGTTTATTCAAGGTCAAACAGTAAAACGCGTTTTTCTCGAAACGTCAAAAATGAAATGCTAAATGGTTTCATTCGATTTTCATATTTGATTGATCAAATGAAATATTCTTCCTTCCTTATCCTAGACTTACCTTTCCCTTATGGAACCTAACATTTCAAAAGGGCACATAACTTTTGTAAACAATAGTGTATCCCTTTCACTCGAATGACAGTTTACATAAGGTGTGAAAGGGACACGAAAAAAAAAACGAAACTATTGGCACTACGCCCCCCGGGGCATGGCCTTCCCCTAACGTGGGATTTCTGCTCCAGCGCCTCTGACGAGACAGGAGAAACCGGGACCGACGTTTTACTTCATCATCCGATAGAAGCTCAGTGGATAAG
The DNA here is from genome assembly GCF_015732765.1 of Culex quinquefasciatus. Taxonomy (NCBI): domain Eukaryota; kingdom Metazoa; phylum Arthropoda; class Insecta; order Diptera; family Culicidae; genus Culex; species Culex quinquefasciatus. The sequence goes on from NC_051863.1 coordinate 167,254,264, forward strand.
GCGGGAATCGAACCCGCGTCTCATAGCATCATCGGGATCGGCAGCCGAAGCCGCTACCCCTGCGCCACGAGACCCACACTCTTGTTTAAAAAAGTTTTGTGCCCTAATGAAATGGCAAGCACGATATCCAGCTTTTCCTTAACCATCCACCCAAACGTTAACGAATTTACTGTTTGGTACGTCCACGCATCCTTCCTTTTCCATTGATTCTGTGAAACGTGCTCCGTTCACAGGAGCCGTTTCTGCAATCAATGCAACACAGTAGGCCTGGCCGCTTTAATTTTTGCAGTCGAATGGACAAAAGGTTGAATGCCAAAAGGTCGAAATGGTCTGAGTTTAGGTTAAATTTTGAACTGTTGTTTTTACCAAAACACCCTACTGAATGATAAAAAAATAAAATTATCAATTACTCTTTAAAAATAATCTGCTATGATCCAAATAAATTTTCAAGCACATTTCGCTTGATAAGATAAGTTCTTATGGTAAACGGAAACTGGTTCTAAATAAAATTTGAAAACACAATTAGGTTTTACAGCGTGACGTCACGAGCGCACACGCACACACATTTATACTGAGACACACGTGCAAAAAAAATTTCTAACCTAAAAACCGAGTCGTCGTAAAACCTAATAGAGTTATCTACGTGCGCATGTATTGCGTGTTTGTACACGAAGGGTTTTTAGGTTAAAATTTGTACCCGCCAGCCAAAACAAATGGTAAGCTAGTGTGCGTGAGATGGGATCTCATGTTTTGTCATGATCCCAGAAATCGCTCACTTTATTTTATTTAAATAACCTTTAATAAATTTTTGAAACAGGTAAATCCCTAGATTTTGATGAAATAAGAGCAAGAATATGTAAGCCTGCATAAAAAATTAAAAAAAATAATGAAGAAGTATGCTAAATACAGATTAAACGCAGTAGGTGGGCGAAAACTGGAGCAGGGCGAAAACTGAGTCCTCTACCATAGCCCAACCATTATATATATATTTTTTTTTGTTAATAAAATTGAAGCAAACATAATATTTAAGTACTAGCATTTTTAAAAAGAACCGCTAATAATAGAAAAAATAACACAATCACAAAAACATAACGACAGTTTAGGATAAATATTTAGAAATTGAATAATAATTTAAACAAATAGAAATAGAAATGGAAAAACTCGCAACAAACATCACGACAGTTAAGAATATTGTTTGATAAAAAAAATAAAAAAATATACAGATGAAAAAGCTGCACATGTTTGAAACAATGACTTACAAAAATATTAAGACAATCAAGAATATGTTATGCATCCTAAATAAAAATAAGCTTCCAAAATATTTCAAACTTTTATTCAAAAAAAACCGTTAATCCACCCTTAGGTGGTTGGTGCCTTCCTCACATTTAAAGTGTGCTATCCAAAATGCAAAAAGTGCGTAAATAACACTTAAGTGCTTATAACTTTTGATAGGGTTGTCAGATCTTCAATGTTTTAGACGCATTGGAAAGCTCTTTTGAATACCTATCCAACGATATGTGTTCATGAGAGATCCGGACAACGTTTTCATCAACATATCTGAGATCCGGCCTCCAAAAAGCGTATAAATAACACTTAAGTGCTTAAAACTTTTGATAAATTTGTCAGATCTTCAATGTCTTGGACGCGTTAGAAAGGTCTTGAAAATACCTTTCTAAAAATGTATAGCATGACGGGTTTTCTAACAAAAAACACCCTTTTTACAATCTTCCGGACTTTTGTTAAAATCGTTTTTTTAGCATAACTTTTGAAATACTTAACTAAACTGCATAATTTTTAATAGCGACTTATGGGACCCCAAGATGGATCGAATGACGCCAAAACGGATAAAATCGGTTCAGCCAATGTCGGGATAATCGAGTGACAATTTTTTGATCAACATCCCACCACACACACAGACATTTGCTCAGAATTTGATTCTGAGTCGATAAGTATACATGAAGGTGGGTCGAGGAGGTTTAATTGAGAAGTTCATTTTTCGAGTGATTTTATAGCCTTTCCTCAGTAACGTGAGGAAGGCAAAACGATTCATGTTTAAAAGAATAGAACAAACTCACAAAAATTTGACAATCATGAATATAAAGTTTTTGATTTAAAAAAAATCAGGATTAGCAATTTTTTTAAATGCTAGTGTTTGAAAATGGAAAAACTCTAAAAATATCACAACAATCAAGAAAAGGTTGATTTTGGATTTTTTTAAGTTCCCCTTTTTTAAGAACTGCTTATGTGAAGGAAAAGAATGAAAAACTTCAAAAAAAAAATTTGGAAATTATTCTGTTTATGATCCTCGACTCTGACCTAAGTCGAGGGGGAGCAAACATATAAAAAAAGTATAAAAATTGAAATTGCCATAGTTTCAACATTTGAATAAAAAAAGTATTTTAAATTGTATTATACCTCGTCCAGTTGTTTTGCATCAATAGTTTTCAAAAATATCTATGTATTGACGAAAATTTTATTTTTTTGCGAAAAATAAATTTGTTGAGGTGCTGTACGTTGGAATTTCATAAAAATTCAAGACATTTTTAAACAAGCCCAAGCATGCTGAAAATGATTATTTATGCAGAAAAATGCATTTTAGATTGTGTTCAGTTGATAAGACTAATAGAAGTCATCGAAATTATGGTGTTTCTTTTTGTAAGTTTTTTGAAAACATATTTTTTTGGTCCCCTGATTTTCCAGACCAATTTTGAAGGGGGACATAAACTTTAAAAAATATTTGCAACGGCCTTAGATGTTTATGACAATTATTATTTGTTTCATTTTTTCACATTAGACCTTCTGTCCATCCGACCTTATGTCCTTCGGCCTTTTTGTCGCACATCCACTCGCGACAGACACGAACAAAGAAATAAAGAGAAACAAAAAAGAGGTACTTTTTCAAAACTTATTTTTGTAAAATCGCGATAAATCGTGATGGTTATAAGCGAATCTCTTATATTTATATATCCAATTTTCTGTAATACTTTTACTCTAAAAAATAACCCTGCAAAGCTAGAAAAAAACACGAAATTTTAAAATAAAAAATTTTGTTCTTGATTTTATTTTTATAGTTGAGTAACGGAAAATGGCAGAGTTTTTAAAACTTTTTTAGTGCTTTTTACGATAGAAAATAGGTTTTTTTAGGAATTCAGAGCACGCCATCGAATCGGGCGTCCAATTTTACATAAAATTCCGTTTGACACCAAATTTCCAAACCATCACCATGTCAGGGCGTCATCCATAAAGTATGTCACGCTAAAATCGGCCAAAATTAACCCCCCCTCCCCCCTATGTCACACTTTGTCACGCTGGCTCTGACCCCCCCTCGAAAAGTACGTCACGCTTTGTCGGACTCCCCCCCCCATTTTGATTTTTTGTACAATCTAGATTAAATTTTCAAAATGTCATATCTGGATAGAAATCCATGTGGCACGATTTATAATTGTATATTGATTATATTTTTATTTGGAGTTCAATCGAGGAAGTTAATTATTGCAGGTTGTGTGTTGATTTTTTTTTTCAAAATATGATTTAAACATTTAAATCAATTATCAAAAAGTCTGTTTCTTAAACCTTGTATCGTGTTTCTTTTATGAATATAGTTTATGAAACATTACTCTTTTAAACTTTTTTAAAATATATTTTAAGACTGAATTTTCAGTATTCAAGAAATAGTCTAGCGTGACGTCACAGTCTCATGGACCCCCTTCCCCCTTGTCACACTTTGTCACGCTTGCGACAACCCCCTCCCCCCCTAGAGCGTGACGTACTTTATGGATGACGCCCAGGCAGCAAATTATTGAAAAAAACACGTCTTTTTTCGCATGTTCAAAAATGGAATGGGTCGTACCACCCCTCCGTCACAAGATTTCGGATAATTGAGCTTGGATTCGTGGTCAGGGACAAAAATTACCCTTTAGGACAAAGTTTCACGCCAATCGAAAAGGGGCCGGGGCAACTTTTCCCGATTTCGAGAATTACCCACATCTTTACACCCAAAAATTCTCCCAGATTTTTTCCAACCATAACAAAAGTCTTACAAATCGTCCAATTTGGGTTCATCGCCCAACCTCCTGCCAACCCGGGCTCCGAAACTTAATCCCATCCTTTCTTTACGTGATGAACAACCTTTTACAAGAAATTGCCTATTTTATATCCGGCTCTAACCTTCCCCTCCCGCTCTAAAAAAAGAACCCCACCAACTTCGATGTAAAAGATTTCCTAGCTGGACTTCGGTGGGGGTCAGTAAAAGTTTTAATTTATTTAAATTTGTTTGTGCGCTACCTTTATCCCTTTTAAGGCTTGATTCCGGTGTGCCTTGATGAGTGGTTCAGATTTACAAGCAGCATTTTGCCTAAAGTGGTGCCTTTCTTACCGGGAACGTACCTGGAATTGGTGGAAGAAGAAGAAAGAAAGTTTTGTTAGAAATTTTTAATTGATTTTTTTTCGACTGTGGGATAATCGGATAAACTGCGTTGAAAGTGGTGTGTGTATTTTTTGATTATTAATAGCGGTTTGCTCAACAACAAGGATTTTTTATGGATTAAAAAGTTGTCCAATTTCGAAGTAATTACGCAAGTTGGCTGAAAGCAATCCCTGTTTTGATAACATCTCATGAAGAAGAGAGGAAAATAAATTGCTTTTGGTTATTGCTGACCAGATATGAAATTTATGCAAATGAGCAAAAATGTCATGTTTCGTCTTTCTAACCTAAATTAGATGCCAAACTATGGATTTGTTTTGGTCAGATTTGCAAATCCATTGTTTAACAATAATTTAGAACCCATTTTTTCCACAGAGTTAATTGTTAATTTTATCTTGAAGAACAATGTCCCTGCCAAAAAAAAGAATGGCTTGTGTATGATAAAATAAACTACCACACTCACACACACACCAACACACGCTCGTGTGTATTTGTGTGGCCGGAACCTCGCTGATGAAGCGTAGCTGGCTCAGCGTTCAAACAAGAGAATGAATAATCAATTATTCAAATTTTTGCATAACCATTCCGGTTGCGAATCCGCTCGCTCTGCCCACGTGTGTGTGTGTGTGTGTCTGCATGTGCCGAGCTTGGCTTTCGGGTTCTGGCTCAAATTGGAAAACATGACACACACGCACACTAGTACCCATCCCCCGTTGAAGGTTCTGTTTTCTCGGAATAAAATGGAATAGAAATTCCGGCGGGAGGCTTTAGCCCCCGCGGTAAAGTGGACCAAAAGTGAGATATTTTTGCGCATTTTTTTCTCGGAGTGGTCGAGGTGTTTTTTTTTTGTTTTTTTGAGTGAAGTGGCGTTGAAATGTGAAAACAAACAGGTTTTTTAGATTGAACGATAGGGAAGTTTTGGGATTCTGAAAAAGGAAATTTTTGTCATGATTCTGTTTTTGTCTTGTTCACATAGAATTGGTTTTAAAATTGCTTGAAAAATATTATAATGTAAAGAAATCAAATCAAATTATTCGCTCTACAGCATTGCCTTGGCGTTCTCGATTGCGAGATTCCTACTCGAAACTAGGTGTCCGAAGGCTTGATTGTTGAGGCAATTGAAAACCAGTTTTTAACCTTAGCTTCCATCCACTCCGGGATCCTAACTGACGACCTTTGGATAGTTAGTCCAACTGCCTACCAGCGTCTCCACCGAGGCAAGACCCAGGGAGACTAAACCTCTAGGTTAGACTGAGGCTAACATTTACTTCCCCGTCCGATGGAAAGCGTGATCGGACAAATCTCGTCTCGAAAAATTCCACCAGGACCGTCTGGGATCGAACCCAAGCCGATTGGGTGAGAGGCAACCACGCTCACCCCTACACCATGGTCCCGGATGGCATTTCAACAAACGGATGTTTAATTTCATCATTGCTTCAATGAGTTTTGATTTAAAAATTTCAATTAAAGATATGATGGTAATAAATGCAGAAACTGTTTCTAATGTTCAAGTTTTCAAATCAAAATGAGAAAGGTTGAAATAAAAATTAACTGTAAAAATAAAGTTGACTTAATATTTTGCTGAAACTCGATCATAAAAAAAGGATTTTCCCTTTTTCCATTTTTATATTTTAAGATTAATGTAAAGAATTGAATCACATTGAAACTCAGCGTTACTTCGTCAGTTATACAAAGAGACGAGTTGTTCCTTTTAATTCCGCTATATTTATATATAGCGGAATTAAAAGGAACAACTCGTCTCTTTGTATTCACAGTAATGCATTCTGCTAAAACGCTCAACCAAACCACAATCGTCAGTTATGATAAATGTAGCTTAAACTTGCTCATATTTTTGATTATTTTTTCTATGAATGTAAAAGTCCATTTCAGTGCAGCTATATAAAAATGTGACCTACCATTTTGTAAAAATCAATCATAGATATTTCAAATTCTAGCTGAAACTATTTCATGAAACTTATTCATTTATATGTTAAAAATAATTCATTTATATGTTAAATAATAATATGTTAAAAATAATAACTTATTCATTTATATGTTAAAATAATAATATGTTAATTTTGTTCAAATAAAACTGAAATAGTCTAAAAAATAAATACTTAAAATATTTATGCGACATTCTCCGTCAACTCACACAGCAGTTGCCCCGACCCCTCTTCGATTTGCATGAAACTTTTCTATTAGGAGTTATTTTGGTTCTTGATCACGAGTCCGAGGTCCATTTTTCGATATTTCGTGATGGTGGGGCGGTACGTCCCCTTTCATTTTTTTAGTTTTTTACTAAGACACGTTTTTTAGTGAGATAGAAATTTTGTGTCAAAGGGACTTTTGTGTAAAATTAGACGCCCGATTCGATGGCGTACTCAAAATTCCGAAAAACGTATTTATCATCAAAAAAGTTAAAAAAATAGTTTTAAAATCGCGGCCATTTCCCGTTACTCAACTGTCTAAAATCGTGAGACATTTATTGTTCTTTTCGAATCTGAAATAACTCAGAAGGGTCATATTTTCATTAAGAACAAAATTTTTCATTCTAAAGTTACGTGTTTTTTCTAACATTGCAGGGTTACATTTTAGAGTGCAACAATGTTGTACAAAGTTGTAGAGCAGACAAAAACAAAAATTTTGATGTAGAGACATAAGGAGTTTGCATGTATTCTTCACGAGTTATCAGAATTTTACAAAAAAGTTTTTTGAAAAAGTTATGATTTTGACCATTTTTGACCAGTTTTTCGAATTTTTAACCCAAAAAACTCAATCGTGTGCTTTAGAAAGTATTTTTTTTTTTTCAGAATGTTCAGCTAATTTTGCATGAGGATGACCCCTTGGACGATTGTTGTGACTCGTGCATGTCGAGAATCAGATTTTTATTTGCAAAAAAAATATTTTTGTGATGAGTGAGTGTATCCGGTTTGTTTTTTTATTTTTGAAAAATCCCCACATACAAGCAGTGCACAAGCCACAACAATCGTCCACGGGGTCATTCTTATGCAAAATTAGCTGAACATTCCGAAAAAATACTTTCAAAAGCACACGATTGAGTTTTTGGAGGCTAAAAATTCGAAAAAGTGATCAAAAATGGTCAAAATCATACCCTTTTCAAAAAACTTTTTTGTAAAATTCTGATAAGTCGTGAAAAATACATGCAAACCCCTTATGTTTACATAACATTTTTTTGTTTTTGTCTGCTCTACAATTTTGTAGATCATTGTAACACTCTTAAATGTAACCCTGCAATGTTAGAAAAAACACGTAATTTTAAAATGAAAAATTTTGTTCTAAACGAAAAAATGACCTTTCTGGGTTATTTCAGATTCGAAAAGTACATTAAATTTCCCATAAAATGACATGTCTCACGATTTTAGACAGTTGAGTATTTTTTGACTTTTTTTTGATGAAAAATACGTTTTTTCGGAATTTTGAGTACGCCATCGAATCGGGCGTCTAAGTTTATATTAAAGTCCCTTTGACATCAAATTTCTATCTCTTCACGGTTGCGAGCTACAAATCACTGAAAAACTTGTCTTAGTAAAAAAAAACCAGAAAAATGAAAGGGGTCGTACCGCCCCACCGTCATGAAATATCGAAAAATGGACTTCGGATTCGTGATCAGGAACCATCCAGGGTCGGGGTAACTTTTTCCGATTTCGTATGAGTTGGTGGAGAATTACCCTTATGTGTATGATTATTTTTTATTTTCAAAACATAAACAAGTGAACTGTAAAAAAGATTATTTGCTCTGAAAATAAACATTTTACTTAAACACAATATTTAAAATTTTTTGTGATTGGTGAAAAGTTACAGCCATTTGAATTAAAAAATATGCAATTTAAAAACTCAATTATTTTGAAAAGCTTAGGTCAAATTCAATACACAAGGTAACTTATGAAAGGGGAAATTTTGCTGAAAATGTAGAGTCTTAAAATAGGTTTGACTAAGTGTGAAACTTCATTATGCTGCGGTCCATTTTTTGTAATTCTCTATTTTTTCGAAATGCTTTCCTCGAACTCCTGACACTGTTTGTCACTTGGGCGCCCTTTTTCGATTATAATAAATTTTTTCTTAGATCACTGCGGTAGAAAAATTCAAAGAAAATATTTTGGCGCCCCAAGTGTTCTAAACAAATCACAGTTTTTCATATTTGAATCCAATTATTTCTGACATGAATATTTTGTACACTCATCGATTTCGGTACCCCACAAGTAACCTTGGCGGTCGCCAACTGCGCCAACCCTTAGGTACGGTGCTGTGGATACTATTTTTAAAAAAATCGGAAACGGAAAAATCAGTTACAATTGAACTTAAAATAGCTTAATTTTCAAAATTTTCGAATTTAATTTATTTTAAAATTTTAAACTGAAGCCAACTTTTTTTTACTTTTTCTATTTTTTTCCATTTTTTCCATAATTCCAAAAAAATGACATTTTTCAGAAAATCACAACTTGGTGACATTTTTTTTCTATGGCTAAAAAGTGAATGAATAAAAATCCATGTGCTTTTTTCTGTGTGATCAAAACCAACAAATTTCTAAAGACATCAAGTGGTTCAGAAAATGCCTTCAAAAGTTACAGATTTTCGAATATTTACGTACCAATTTTGCATGAAATTAAAAAAAATGGCTAAAATTTATTTAAGGTTTTTCAGAAAATCGTTCTTACACGCAATCTTTCCCGTACCATAATTTTTTTAAGAAAAGTGATTTTTCATGTTTTACAGAATTTTTGAAAATTGATTATGGACTTCAACTTTTTCCACCCACGTTTCCTCAAGGTATGATAGATTTTAGTTTAATGAAAGTGCTCCAATCAACAGAAATTCCTGCCAATTAATAAAACTGGTAAGTGCATGGTTGTTTAACATGATTCCATAGGATTTTAACCTAATAAATTTAATTGTATTTATTGGCAAGACATTCACTTAAAATGCATTCTGTCGAATGGAGCGTGTTCAGGGGACCACAATCTATCGTACCTTGACGAAACTGAAACGTTTACTGGCATCAACTTAAAAAAAATAGATTTGTTATAAAGTTTTAAGGACATTCACTAAAAATGTATTCAATGGGTTTATATGATTGTTTTACGAAAAACACATTGAAACTTTTTTTTTGTAAGGAAAAAAAATCCAAAAAATATTCCTGGAATGTTTCATTTTCTAAAACATCAATTTTTAACAAATTTGCTACTTATTTTTGCAAAGTAAAACCTTAATTTTTTTTTTTGTGTTTGGGCTGTTTCTCGGTAATGGTTTGGTTTACTTTAAGATATTTAATGACATTTATGTAAAAGTGTTTGGGAAACAGGATAATAAAATAAAAAAAATAAAAAAAATAAAAAAAATTGAGAATGGGTTAAAAATCACAATTTAAAACATATACTGCATAGAAACAATACTTAGAGGCATTTAAGGGTTAAAAATCTAATTAAATTGAACTTCTTGGTCAATTTACTATGAATTGACGCCAGAAGAAACTATTTTGGTCTAATAGTTGAAAAATTGCGAGTTTTTAGAAAATCGCCAAAAAGAGGATGGTGCCAAAATATGAGGAATTGTCCATTCGGCACTAAACCCTTGAGATTTCTGTTAACTATCAATAGATGAACCTTTTTCCAAGTTTGGTCGGTGATGGTCAAGTCCTAAATTGTACTCAGTACATGATTATAAAAATATCAGTACAGAACTAATTTTTAATTGTTAAATTTTAAACTACACAGTTTCAGACTCACCTTTGCACGGAACTTCACTTTTCAGTGATCCGCATCGTGTCCATTTTCATCAATGCAATTCCAAAGTCAAACCCCCCCATCTGCTCCTCTATTATTCGACATCCGGTTCCGGGTGCAAACAGGAAACGCATCCTCAACCATTGTTGATTTCCTATTGAAGTTTGCATTTATTTCTTTTTTTTCACTCCTGCTGCCAGCTTTGAAATTCTAAACAAATATGCTCTTGTCAGCCATGCCCGAGCTGAAAAACGTTGCCTGAAGGTTGAATTCGCCATTCAATCAAGGGGATGGGGGGGAAATTCCGGCATCAAACATCAAACCCCTCCCCTTCACCCCCTTTCCAGCTCGAACAAAAGCCATTCATTTGATGAACTTTTCACCGGCACACACACACACACACACACACCCGCGGGAAACGCCATTCTCTCGTGACATGAGCGCATAGCGAGGTGGGTCCAAATGCAAATTTCGCGCACAAAGCTCGCTCCCCCTGGGTGAACTTTTCGCAACGGAGAGCTTTCCTAACCCCTTCGATTCTAAACGGTACGGTGGCTTAGAAGGGGATACGGATTCGTGCGCACACACCCCGTCAATGGGCCGCAATCAATTTCAATTAATTTAAATTTCAAATTAAAATTCAAATGATTCAATTAATTCTCCGCGTCACGAAGACGCGATCGTCAGATGGCGTTGCGCTCGGGTGCAGGCGTGAAAAGCTCTTGAGCGCCCTAGTTTATGCAATGCGAAGCTAATGGTGCAAGCCAACGAAGTTTTTTTTTTGGTTGCTCGACCAGGCAACGTTACAAACAAAGCGCGGTGTCCATTTTGTCAAACGGAAAAGTTTTGCGCGTGGAAAATGAAATTGAGCTTGACCAAGTGGGAGAGCAACAAAAAAGATAGACTGACAACCAGAGTGAACTTGGGGGAAGAGAACGGGAGTTGAGTTTTTACTGTTCAGGAGGAAACTTTTTGGGGTTGGTTCAGTAGTAACAAAATGTGAAACAAATAGAAATACATTCAATCCAGATTTGAAGTACATTGACTGGAAAAAGAGGTAGTGAGGATTTTTGCCTTCCTCACCTTTCTGAGGAAAGGCTATAAAATCACTCGAAAAATGAACTTATTAATTTGACCTCGTAGACCCACCTTTACATATACATATCGACTCAGAATCTTGTTCTGAGCAAATGTCTGTGTGTGTAGGTGGGTGGACAAAAAATTGTCACTCGATTATCTCCGGACTGGATGCACGGATTTCAACCGTATTAGTCTCATTTGATCTGTCTTGGGGTCCCATAGGTCTCTGTTTAAAATCAGTACTTCAAAAGTTATGCTTAAAAATCGAATTTGGCGTATGCCCGGAAGATTGTAAAAAGGGTGGTTTTTGTAAGAAAACCTATCATGTTATACATTTTCTGAAAGGTATTTGTCTACGCCAGACAGCTCTTCGAGCCCAGTCCAGTGAAGGAAGGGCCAATGGACTGTATTAGAGTTGGAAGCGGAACTTCTTCGGATGGTGGATAGCGATCGAGTCGAGCGGGGTCACGGTTTATTACAGAAAGAGAGTTTTACAAGGTTCGGTCGGGGTTTATATAAGCTAGGGGAATCTATCACAAACAATGGGAATTGAGTCAAACAATAGCGCAGTTGGGGAGATCTTCTTGGGGCCGTGTGCACAGTCTGGAGAACGAGAGAATCAAACCTTCGTGCCGTGTGCAGAATGGGGTCCTTAACGGAGTAAATTTAATTTCGGCCCCAACAGTATTAAAAAGACCTTTCCAATGGGCCCAAAACATTGGAGATCTGACAACCATGTCAAAAGTTATTAGCACTTGAGTGTTATTTATACACTTATTGGAGGCCGGATCTCAGATATTTCGATGAACATGATGTCCGTGTTCCTAATGCAACCCATCGTTAGTTAGGTTATTGAAAGACCTTTCAAATGAGCCTAAAACATCGAAGATCTGGCAACCCTATCAAAAGTTATCAGCACTTAAGTGTTATTTATACACTTTTTGGAGGCCGGATCTCAGGTATTTCAATAAAAATTATGTCCGGGTCCCTTATGCAACTCATCATTAGTTAGACAATTGAAAGACCTTTCAAATGAGCCTAAAACATCGAAGATCTGACAACCCTATCAAAAGTTATTAACACTTAAGTGTTATTTGTGCACTTTTTGGAGGCCGAATCACAGATATTTCAATAAAACTGATGTCCGTGTCGATCATGCGACCCATCGTTAGTTAGATAATCGAAAGACATTTCAAATGAGCCTAGAACATCGACGATCTGACAACCCTATCAATAGTTATTAGCACTTAAGTGTTATTTATACACTTTTTGGAGGCCAGATTTCAGATATTGTAATAAAAATATTGTCTGAATCTTCCATGCGAACTATCGTTGGATAGGTTTTTTATCATACCTTGCCGATGAGCTAGAAATATTGAAGGACTGCGAACCCTATCAAGAGAAATTAGTAATAAACTTGATTTTTTAAACATGTTAAGAGCGAGTTTTTCACCAATGTGTAACAGGTCGTATCGAGGTGCTCCGATTTGGATGAAACTTTCAGCGTTTGTTTGTCTATACATGAGATGAACTCATGCCAAATATGAGCCCTCTACGACAAAGGGAAGTGGGGTAAAACGGGCATTGAAGTTTGAGGTCCAAAATACATGAAAAATCTTAAAATTGTTCGCATTTCCGTAAAACTTCATCAATTCCATCTCTCGTAGATGCATTTGAAAGGTCTTTTGAAGCACTTCAAAATGGGCCATAGACATCCAGGATCGGCTTGACTTTTTCTTATAGCTTTTGCAAATTACTGTTAAAAATTGATTTTTTTAAAACCTTAATATCTTTTTGCAACAGCCTCCAACACCCATACTTCCATAGGTCAAAAGATAAGTAATTATATGGACTATAAGCCTACGGTATTAACTTTTTGGCCAATCGCAGTTTTTCTCATAGTTTTTCGATTTTTTTACAACAAACATTTTACAACGTTAGTTTTTGCCCTGTAGGCCTCCATAGCGGCACTTTTTGGTCTCAATTTTGTCGTATTTGGAATCCTCGGAAAATTTCACGTTAGTTAGAAGTATTGGAGTGGTATATTTGATTTAAAACATAATTAAATGAAACATTTTTTAAAAAGAAATTGATTTTATTTACCCTGCGATCAATGCGTCAAATGTTGTATCAAGTAGGCGAAAACCTGTTTTACACCTAATCCAACAAATTGTTAAAAAATATTTTAATTCATTCTAAATTGCAATTTTTCCAATCAAATTTACAACTCCAATACTTCTAACTAACGTGAAATTTTCCGAGGATTCCAAATACGACAAAATTGAGATCAAAAAGTGCCGCTATGGAGGCCTACTGGGCAAAAACTAACGTTGTAAAATGTTTGTTGTACACCCAAAGGAAAAATATATCTCAAAATCTGCAACATTGGATTTGCTGCAGAAAATGTCATATTTTATAACATTTTTTGCAGCAAGCCCGTAGATCATTTTTGACCGCGTGTAAAAATTTCAGCGATCTGCAGTTCTCACTAACACATATAATGCTGGCCCGTCCCCGAGCAACACTCCAAAGAGAAGAATATGTTGATGCTCTTTCACTCTCATTTCATCAAGCGTCCATGGCGCGGTGGTAGCGTGTCGGATCAATAACCAAGAAGTTGGTGGTTCAATCCTCGTTCTGCTAAGTGTTTTTTTGTGAAGTACAACCAAAAAGCCGTCGGTAATGTCGATAATTGTCGGTAACGGGCAAAAATGTCATACTCCTATATCGCAAAAAATGCATGAGGACAGATTTCATGCAGATTCTGATATACTTTCATGCCGCCATGCATCACAATCATGCGACTGCCAGTTGGGTGTAGAAAAATCGAAAAACTATGAGAAAAACTGCGATTGGCCAAAAAGTTAATACCGTACACCCAAAGGAAAAATATATCTCAAAATCTGCAACAGTGGATTTGCTGCAAAAAATGTTATATTTTATAACAGTTTTTGCAGCAAGCTCATAGCTCATTTTTGCCCGCGTCGTAAACATGTCAGCGATCTGCAGTTCTCACCAACACATATAAAGCTGGCGCGTTTCCGAGCAACACTTGAGAGAGCAGAATGTGTTGGTGCTCTGTCCCTCTCAATTCATCAAGCGTCCATGGCGCAGTGGTAGCGTGTCGGACCAACAACCAAGATATTGATGGTTCAATCCTCGTTCTGTTAAGATTTTTTTTGCAATACAGTCAATCAGCCGTCGGTAATGTCGATAATTGTCGGTAACGGGCAAAAATGTCATACCCCTATATCACAAAAAATGCATGAGGACAGATTTCATGCAGATTCTGATATACTTTCATGCCGCCATGCATCACAATCATGCGACCGCCGTTTGGGTGTAGGCTTATAGTCTATATAATTACCTATCTTTTGACCTATGGAAGTATGGGTGTTGGAGGCTGTTGCAAAAAGATATTAGGGTTTTAAAAAAATCCATTTTTAACAGTAATTTGCAAAAGCTATGAGAAAAAGTCTAACCAATCCTGGATGTCTATGGCACATTTTGAAGTGCTTCAAAAGACCTTTCGAATGCATCTAAGAGAGTTTGAATTGATGAAGTTTTACGGAAATGCGAGCAATTTTAAGATTTTTTATGTTTTTTTGACCTCAAACTTCAAAGCCCGTTTTACCCCACTTCCCTTAGTCGTAGAGGGCTCATATATGGCATGAGTTCATCTCATGTATAGACAAACAAACGCTGAAAGTTTCATCCAAATCGGAGCACCTCGATACAACCTCTAGAACAAACCGAGCAGAATTTACAAATACTGCCTCTTAAGGGAGAATGCTGCTATTTTTGCTGACTTTATGAATGTGAGGAAGGCACCAACCACCTAAAGGTGGATAAAGTAACGTTTTTAATTAGACAACGCTTTTTGGAACATTAGTAAACTCGTAATTGATTCGAATATCGTCATCTGGGGTAATCGGGACACATGGGTCGAATTGGGACAGCTGTTTTAAGAATGTTGCAGCCTAATATTTTGATTTTTTTTTTTAGTAGTTTCGTGTAGACCACATTCAGAGCAACAAAATGAGCAACAAATTCTAATTTTGAGAGTTTAATTTCACCGAAAAATACCGATAAGAGCCCGTAATTCAAAAAAAAAAAATTTTTAGCGATTAGAGCGTGTCCAAGTCTATTATACCTCGACGAAACTGAAGCGTTTACTGTCATCATCCTATAAATGTTGAGTTGTGTAATAGGGTGTTGTAGACTCTTCTTATACATTTTGCAAAATTATCAAAGCGAAACAATTTAAAGTTTATTCGTTCTGGAGTGTAGGAAACAAGTATATACAATGAAAAACAAAGCGTTTTCTCTTGCCTTCACAAAAAAACCTTTTTTTTCAGTTTTTGCATTGAAACATCCTTTCTACATTTTCAGTGAAACAACAATGTTATTTAAAATTTGGTTCTTGCAAACATTTTATGAAATTTTAATTGATAATTCAGAAATGGTATACGAATACAAAAATAAGAAAAAAGTTTCAAACTGCCTAACCTTTTCGGCTCAATTTTCACATTTTTGCTTGTCAAAATTAAAATTGCCCATTTTTTTTTTTTGTGGACGATGATCAGTAAACAGTGAACTTTGACAAAAGATTGGAAAAATATTTTTGCAGGAAGTTTTTTTTGTAAGTTTTAAATGAAAGAGAGTTCCAGCCCACGGGCTGGAATGATTTTTGATATAAAATGACAAAATAGGTTTGATTGAAATTCCGAGCATTTGATGATGAGATCTGATCTATTTCTCTTTTGAATGATGACAACTTTATCTGAGTAAATTTTCAAATATTTTTATTTTTTTAATTATTTAAAGCTATGGAAAATATAACTCCAACGAGAATTTAACAATTCTTGAAAGCTCTGATATAAAACGTGATTATTTGCTCCTATCCATCATAAGTGCAATAAATTATTTGAAAGGTTTTTTCAGTGATTTGGGTGTTTTTTATAACCCCTGACTCAAGGTGGTCTCAAAAACATCAAAAAGGCAAAAACTGAAAATTTTGGTTATTGTACCTTTTCAAAAAAAAATTAATTTATTCTATGACAACTTTATTCATTCTTTAAAAAATATCAACTTCATGTTCATCAAAAAAGACATAGTTTATATATTTGAAAAAAGCGCAGTAGAAACTGTTAGGATTTATTTTCTAGGATTCTTCTGTACATTTGTAACCCACATCCAAGTATTTTTTTTTATTTTCATAAATATCACATGGAAAAATTGTTTGCTGGTGTTATTTTTTCAGTTAATTGATTGATTTTTTTTTTTTAATTCTAGATCAAAGAAATTAAGAAAATAATTATTACAAAATTATTTTCAAAAAGTAATTTGAAACAAAACTATTTTTTCACATAAAAGGACAGAAGCAAATTTAAATAATTAGTTAAATGAGCAACATTTGATTGCAAAACCATGTTGAGGTGATTTTTCAAGATACCACAAAATGACAGATGATTGATCTTAGTATTGACCAGCGAAAATAAAAAAAACTGTAGCAAAAACGTTGTCTAGGAGCATAATTTACTCACTAACGTTCACTTTACATAAACAAATCACCAATTTCTTTAATTTTTGGGACCTTTTCCTTCGTTAAATCTTCAAAAACTGTGAACAAATAACGAGTCTACCAAACTTCACTGCGCAAGCATCTCCTTTAGTTCCTTCCATATATTTTTTTGTAGTTTTGGACACTGTCTTATAACAATTAAATATATAAATATCAATTTTGGGAATTTGAGTTTTGAAAAAAAAATAATTAAAAATTGCCAAGATTTTTTTCCGTTTGCCTATTTCTACCTACAACTTTGATTAGAAAATTCCTTCAAAAGTTACAGATTTTCGAATATTTGCGTACTATTTTTGTATGGACTGCCAAAATTGTATGGATTTGGTCATAGGGAAGGCCTCACAGAGTTTGAGCCAAAAAAAATACAATAAAAAAAATAAAAACAATAGAATGGGTGAAATCGGTCGATATCGTAGCGAACTGTTTATATAGGAAAAAGTCTTAAAATTTTGGAAAATTGGAAATTAGAAAAATGCATTTTGAAATGCTTTTTTTAACAGACGCATATCTGTTATACTGTAAAATGCATTTGAGGACCCTTTTTGCTTAAATATTTTGTAAAACATGCTTGAAATTTGTTTTTTTTGTTCTCCCGTTTTCCAGGTTCTTCTCGAACTGGTCCAGAGCTGATGGACTAAATTTTTTCTTCTTTTAAATTAATTTTATTTTCTGCAGTATTTGTGATGAGTACTGTAATTTTGTTCAATTCAATTGTTGTTATTATCTTTATATCTAAAAAAATGTTGTTTGTTTTGATTAGCAATTCTTTCAAATAAAAATAATGATATTTTAAACTACCTTCAAAACACACACGCCAGCAGAAAGTACTACTTCACACTCGTGTTTAACAGCACCCCAAAGCTTCATGAGCCCATATTATGGTAACGAAATAGCACCTCCTCCAAAATCACACCCAAAAGTAGTCGCCCTATAGTTCACATACACACACAATAATTAAAACCAAACCAGTCCGGTGGCTGCTCGAAAACTCGTGTTCTAGAGGCTCGTAAAAGTGTGTACCATTTTTACTGTAGGCTTGCACCCACTTCAGGATCAGCCATAAAACTCGAGTCGAGTACTTGTTCGGGCCTTGGTCAAAACATTGTGAAATGGTAATTAATTATAATTTTCCCTTTTTTTCATGAAGCTTTATAGGAGGAGATCCTAGGGGTGTTTGGTTTATAGCCCCAGAGGTAAATCTGATGGGCTGAGGGACTTAATTCGAGCCTTTAATGGGTGCTTCGTCAGGCGATTGGCACACGAGACGCCTCTCCATCCCCCCTTGATGTCGATGATGGTTATTTGCCGGCTTGTTTGGAGCAACTTTGGAGTTTGCTAGTTTGAAATGTTGTGACATTTGGAAAATTGAGCACCTCCACCTTCATAAAAATAAGGGGCGGAGGGGGGCGTTACGAGGGCGTTTACTACTCGTGTCACTCCGCTTGGTACGAAATGCCAATTAAAAAGTTCATTTTTCAGGCGCATCACTCTGAAAAGAAACCCGCTTTTTTGTCGATGAAGGACTTGAACTGTTTATGAATAGGCACTCCACCCCACACAGCTCGTGTAACACTTTGTTACAGAGTAATTATCTGGCGCTCATTAAAAACGAAACCCCCTCCTCCTCGACATGCCCTTTTGCCTGTGCAGTTGCATGCAACCAGCCGGCATTAAATTCTGTGAAAATTGCTTACGCTCGTGTGGAGGCGAGCGCCCCCTCGAATTGCGGCAATGTGTGAAGTTAATGACGGAAAAGTTGGGTAAAGTTAACGGAGGGGAGCGGAAAGGGAGGAGGGGGGCGCACTGTGATGAGACGTTGCGTTTAACGACCTATTACCAGCTGTCGGAGTGTGTGCCTTGAGTGTCACATTTGCAAGGATAATCAGGACGAACGAGGAAGTTTAGACGTTGTTTGACAGATTGATTAGGCAAAGTGCTGCAATGTGTGGAATATTCAGTTGGGTGCTTGTCGATGCTTATTAATGAGACGAGTAAGGAATGTGATTTCATGATTGCTGCTTAAATATATTTAAATTTACTGTTATGTCATGTATTTTTATGATTTTTATTGTTAATATATTATTTGATTATACAAAATCACAAAATACAAGAGAAGGATGTGGTTCATTAATTTTTACACTCAGTTTTTTTTTTAATAAAGTAATAAAAGAGAAGAAAATAAACAACAAAAAATGATTCTATCCGATTACCCAACATACCATTCCCACGAAAATCCATTCGTCTATTTTTAACAAGGTTAATCTCAGGGTTGCGAATAAGCGAGCGAGCCAGAATCCGTGCTCGCTCATTCATGAGCATGAGGACTTAACAGGTAGCTCGTGCTCGCTCATGCTCAACGCATGCGCTCGCGCTCAATGAGCGCTCATCAGCAAATCAGGTAGATTTTTAGTATTGTTTTTGAATCTAGCACAGGCCAATTGGATTGCCACTTTTGAAGATAATTTCATCGCGAAAAAGGGACATGAACTCATCAAAGTTGCATTGTTAATTTAATTTTGGTTAACCGCGGTAAATTCATCAAATTTTTCGTTGGCGTCGAACTGTCAAAAATTGATCGCGGTGGATTGCGGGGGATACTTTTCTATCCCTATTTTTTGTGTGATCAATGTGGTAATGGTAAATTTATGAAACTTTAATGTTGTCAGCCTATATTTTTTTCAGAGTTTGATAATTTAGAAAACTAGTTTTGATTAATTTTCCGATAAATGAAAAATGGCTGAACGCAAGTAAAGTGTCTTAATTTGCTAAGAATCCCAGACACTCTTTTTTGAGTAAACATTCAAGGAACGGAATTTTTAGGTCTTAAATAAGCTGTAAATAGGATGGTTATCGATTTTTTTCTATATTAAAACATGTTTTACTTGTGAGCACGCTCATTTCTCATTTATTCATTTGGATTGACTCCAGCATATAAATAAGATAATTGATGTAAAAATTATCTAAGACACAAATTTGACATTAATTATGCAAAATTATTTACAAATAATTGACTAAACAAGATGAGGTGCCCAGGAATTAAAACATGACTAAACGTATTCCTTAAAATATACTTTTCAGCTTTAATAAATAGTTCACTTTCACGTGTCATTCTATTATCAACTTTTTTATTATTTATCGAATTATTTCTACACAGTAAAAAAGAGTACATTTGGAAGTTGTAATTTTGTAAGGTTGAATATTACCTCTTGAATGTTATAATTTTACCTCGATTTAGACAGAAAAAGTTGCATTACACCTGAAAAGTGGCCAAATTACACATTTTCAGAAGTAAAATTACGCATTTTTCTAACATAAAAGACGTACTTCCCAGATGTAATATTTCTATGGTTTTTTTTTACGGTGTACAGATCTTAATGTAACACCTTAACCCCTTAACTCTGACTCCAAAACAAGTTTTAAAACAAAAAAATATGACAAATAACTTCATCCAATATTATTAAGATTAGCCTATTCAAGCCTCCATTAAAAAAAACAACCTCGAAGCTCTGCTGAAAAAAAAGTTATCATCGTTTACCCGTTACAGGTAAAAAAATACCACTCATTTTGCTCAATGAGCAAAAATGAGCGCGAGCAATGAGCATTTTCGCTCATAAAATAAATGAGCAAACACGAGCACGAGCAAACGTGAGCTAGCTCGCGTCGCGCTCCTCCTCACGAATGAGCGAAAAATGCTCGCTCATGAGCGGATGAGCGCTCAAAATCGCAACACTGGTTAATCTTCACATATTTGAATTTTCAAATCATCTTCAAATCATCTTCAAATCTTCAAATCTTCAATCTTCAATCTTCAATCTTCAAATCTTCAAATCTTCAAATCTTCAAATCTTCAAATCTTCAAATCTTCAAATCTTCAAATTTTCAAATCTTCAAATCTTCAAATCTTCAAATCTTCAAATCTTCAAATCTTCAAATCTTCAAATCTTCAAATCTTCAAATCTTCAAATCTTCAAATCTTCAAATTTTCAAATCTTCAAATCTTCAAATCTTCAAATATTCAAAACTTCAAATCTTCAAATCTTCAAATCTTCAAAACTTCAAATCTTCAAAACTTCAAATCTTCAAATCTTCAAATCTTCAAATCTTCAAATCTTCAAATCTTCAAATCTTCAGAAATTTCCAGGTTGTGCAAAAAATCTTTGACCGAGTTATAAATTTTCGAATCAACACTTTTTTTAAAAAAAAAACCGAAATATTGGTCGCAAATTTTTTTCAACTTCATTTTCGATGTAATCAAATTTGCAATCAATAAGTACTTTAGTGAAATTTTCATAAAGTGAACCGTTTTCAAGTTATAGCCATTTTTAGGTAACTTTTTTGAAAATAGTCGAAGATTTTATTTCTTTTCATTAGTGCACATGTTTGCCCACTTTTGAAAAAAAATACTTTTGAAAAGCTGAGAAAATTCTCTATATTTTGCTTTATTGAATTTTGTTGTTACGACCTATAGTTGCTGAGATATTGCCATGCAAAGGTTTAAAAAGCAGGAAAATTGATGTTTTCTAAGTCTCACCCAAACAACCCACCATTTTCGAACGTTGATATCTCAGCAACTAATTGTCCGATTTTCAATGTTAAAATAAGAAACCTTTGTGAAATTTTTCGATCATTCCAAAAAACATATTTTAATTTTTTTTTTAATCAAAACAAACATTTCCAAAAGGCGTAATATTGAATGTTTTGCCCTTTTGAAATGTTAGTCTTGATTTGAAAATTTTTAAAGTATTTTTTTCGGAAAGATCGGATCACGACTGTTTCATATTTTAACATTGCAATTCGGACCATTAGTTGCTGAGATATCGACGTTAGAAAATGGTGGGTTGTTTGGGTGAGAGTTAGAAAACATAAATTTTCCTGTTTCTAAACCTTTGCATTGCAATATCTCAGCAACTATAGGTCGTATCAACAAAGTTCCAAAAAGCAAAATATTGAGAATTTTCTTGGGTTTTCAAAAACATTTTCGAAAATTCATAACTCGGTCAAAGATTTTTTGCACAACCTGGAAATTTCTGAAAAGTTGGCATTTTTTGTCCCCTAAAACATATATTAAAAAAATTAAAAACAGTTCTTTTTTGCAAATCAAGTTTTAGTGATTAAAAGTTAAATTAAAAATCACCAATTTTTTTTACCGTGTATATTTTTTTTTTGGTGTAGTCCTTATCCCTACCTATAACTTTGCCGAAGACACCAAATCGATCATCAAAATTCCTTCAAAAGATACAGATTTTTGAATTTTCATATATCATTTTTGTATGGACAGCTGCCAAATTTGTATGGAAAATTATATGGAGAAACAAATAATGCAAAATGGCTTTTTTGGGCATACCGAAGGAACCAAAAAAGTTTCAGCCGGATTAAAAAATACAAAAATTAAAATTAAAAAAAAACATCGATTTCGTAGAGAACTGCTCTATAATAAAGCCTGTCTTTTCCATAACGCCTGACAAGGGTTTAACAAAGGTTTTTCTAAAGCTTTGAGGAGGTTGTTAGGATTCAGTTGTAAAACCTTGAACTCATATTAAGGTTTTATAAAGAGGCCGTAACAACCATTTTCGGTGTTAAGGGTGGATTAACAGGGTTCTGGGAATCTTGGTACGACTTAGTGGTTTTAATGTTGGTTTTGGTTGATAGGTTTTATAGCGGTTGTGACAGCTTTTATAAAGCCTATAATGTTACTTAGGCCTTGAGAGTTTTTTTTTTTCAAAATAGTTTACGCTATAAGAGCATTTCTCTGTAAACTTTTACTTTAAAACTCTTAATTTTTATGTTTGTTTTCATTTTTGTTAATGATACCAAAAACCGGGGTGACATCGATAGGATTTTAATTTATTTTCGGAATATTTTCTGACTCAAGATTTTTAAATTTTGTACTGGGATAGTCCATACAGCAGTTTCGATGAAAATTCTTATTTTGAATTTCGGGGTGACTTTGATAGTCCTTGTTTTTCTAGTTAAAATTAAATTTTTGTAGTTCAAATGTTATTTTTGTGTCAAATGTACCATCAATAAGGTTGCTGATTTAGTTTTAGCTTAGCTTAGCTTAGTTGACCGTACTCTAGCCGAGCATAAAGCTCGCAATAGCTACGTTGGCGCCGATAAGGAAAATAAATGCGTCAGGAATGTGCCAAGTGACACATTACCACTCATTTGTCCTTTTGGTCGACTCCTCACGATCAACGGGGGAAGTGGGGGAGGGATGTGATGATTGGATACCCTATAGAGATGCCTAAGAACTTAGACGACCTACAAGATATCCGGATTTGGAAGGGGAAAGGGATTGATGGGATACTTCACCGACGAATGAAGTAGTGGGCATTGGTTGTTAAATAAAATTAAAATTGAAATGCAATACAATAATAAGGATAAAACAGGAACGCTCTCACCAAATTCTGGGATCATCCAACCTGCTCCGTAAACTTCGATGTAAACTCCCACTTCCTTGGCATCTCATGCACAGCCGGAGTCACGACCGCCGCCGTCACCGCTGAACTGGTTTCCTCCGGAGTGAGCTCCATCTCAAATCGTTTCTTATTCGCTTGAGATACTTCAAGGCTTCAAGTTTTGATTGTTCAAACAATTTCTTCTTATCAATAAGCCAGAAATTTTGAAAAATACGTGACGGATCGAAAAACAAGCGCGCCCACACCAATAAGGTTGCTGATTTGGTTTTCAAGAAAAAAAAAAATCAATGTTTATATTTAGTTAACTATGTTTATTTTTTTTTTTTCACAAAATAAAAAAAAATAGGTAAAATTGTTAAAAATCCAAAATTTTTCCTGCAATTTGTTTAAAGTAGTTTATGCAACCAATTGCAAAAAGAAGATTTTTTCAGCACGAGTTGTTAATTTATCAAACGAGGTTTACCGAGTTAGATAAATACGACGAATGCTAAAAAAATCATGTTGTGCAACGAGTTGCTTACAACATTTTTTGCAATTCCGAAAAACGCTTTTTGAATGAATTTCAATGTCAAACATTCAGCGATGGAATAATCATCCTCAAAAGAAAATCTTTGGATGTTCATTAAGAGAAAAAATCCGAAGGGAGAATTGCTCTCCTCTATCGCGCAATAAAAATCGGTAAAAAGAATCTAAAAAAATCATCATCTTGATTATTCGGCGGAACATCTTTTTCACTAGTACACTTGCAAGTGTAACGTCACACATCGAAAAACACCCTGTTACATTTTGTAGATGGGCATTGTGTGTAAACAAAGTGAAATAAATATTTTTGAGTGGTGCTGGCAAGAAAAATTCACAAAAAATCATCAGCAGATTGATTTTATTGGAGAAGTTCGGGAGCGTTTTTCGTTTCCGTGATTTGCCTTCTCTCTCTTTCTCGGGTGAAGAAAGTTCGCAAGCGAAATTGATTTTTTGCGATTATTTCATCCCTGCAAACATTCATGTGTTTAGTAAATTCACCGTTCAAAACAAAACATATTGAATAATGTTACTTTTTGATGCTAGTTGAAAAGTTCAACTATTCAGCACCCATTTCAATGCTGAAATGTAGAACTTTTCAGCACTGGTATTGAAAGGTATTAAATTTCCATTCAGTTATTGTAGGTAGGGAAAAGTAGTCCGTTTCGTTTCTCCAGAAGGACAGGAAAAGTTGACAGTTTCACAGCGGAATTGAAAAAAAAAAAAAAAAACAAAAAATCATATTGCATTTTAAACTGAATTCAAAGCAAGAATAAACAATTTATCCTACTGAAAATGTCTACAAATTTGGAGATTTTATTTAAGCTAAAAATGTGTTTCAAAAACTTTTAAAAATTATTATTTACTGACTTATTTTGCCTTCCCCTAGTGGGAAATTGTCCAAAGAATCCGAAAATGCATTCCATTGGACACTTTGAGAATATAATAATAATGCCCTCTTGATGCGTTTTTTCAATAATTGTTCACTAACTTTTTAAACTTCTCTATCATGGTCAGCACTTTGACATTCAATTACAGCTCATAAAAAGCGTTTTCAACTAAAATAGCTCAATAAAAAGTGAGCAAGCAAGTTTCTACCCAAAGTTTTGCAAAATTAGTTGTTTAAATAGTGAAAATCTGCAAATTTGATAGATTTAGGAGTAAGTGCTTAAAATCTGCCAAACACGCGAGATTTTTTTTTTTTTGAATTAAATATACTTTAATAATAAGTGGTCAGCTGTTGCTCTTTAGCTTTAGATTGCTTTTCGTGATTTTAACACTGTTAATCTTCATAACTTTAAAAGTATATGAACCAAACATGCGAGAATTTTTCCCTAAATGTATGGTTTTAAATTCATTAACATAGAAACGTTTCTAAAATCGGCAAAAAAAGATTTCGATGTAAATGATCTTATTAACTAGCAAAACTCATAGTAATTTAACAAAAATGTTAAAACATTGAGTTTCACTCTTCAATTTCAAGGTCATTCAAAACCGCTCATTTGATAATCAAATGACTCACAAATTTTGGCGGAAATCCTTTCGTTCGTTAGCTCTCCACACACAATGGTTCAACCAAGGCCTTCGCATCATCAAAAACCCACCCCCGACGATCGCTAATGTACGGGTGGCTGTAAGATTGTATGTGTGAGTGATACGTGGGCTTAAATCCACCCCCAAACTCCCACAAACAAAGCCCTCCGCTTAGAACGCTTGGAACGCTTGCAAAGCTAGAGGAAGCAAGCAAGCCAGGCCAAAATGGCGAAATGGTTGCTTTATTTCGTCCTAATCTCACTAA
Organism: Culex quinquefasciatus; assembly: GCF_015732765.1. Classification (NCBI taxonomy): domain Eukaryota; kingdom Metazoa; phylum Arthropoda; class Insecta; order Diptera; family Culicidae; genus Culex; species Culex quinquefasciatus. The sequence continues at coordinate 167,279,828 of NC_051863.1, forward strand.
TTAATTATACAGCTCACCAGAAATGGCTGCGCGCACAGACGACGTCGTGGAATCATTAAGGGATAAGGTCGAGTTTCGGCCCGGACGAGTTTCGTTGAAGACTGACGTACGAAAGTTTTACCTTTCGACAGTCTGGTGACTGCTGGGAGCAATCGATGAGCTGAGCTTTGAATGGAAGCGTCAATTCAGGAGGACAATTCAAGTTCGCCACAAATCTTTGTTTTGTAGTTGATATTCATTTTTTGCTTTTTTATCATCAACCTTTCAATTATTTTCCCATTATTTTTTTTTACTCATACCAGCTCGCCACAATTTTCCCCAAACCACTTAATCAGTCCGAGACCTCCCCCGGCTTTGATGTCCCGAAATGAAAAAGTGCCACTCCAAATCTCATCGCTCACAACCTCACAGACTAGCAGCCCACCGTGTGACGAATTTGCCGCTCCAAATCACCCTCCCGGAGTCCATTAGCTGGGACGGGGAGGTTTTGCATGATGACGACAGTCGTCGTAGAGCTGCTGGAAGTGGCCACTCGATCGTAACAAATTGGCACTTGTTACAAATGGGTGAAACTTTCGAGTCGGGCGAAATTTTGCTGACAAATCGGTGAACATGGCACGGGAGTGCTTAAGTTTGTGTCGTGTTTTTTGAGCCTAGAAATATGACACCGGGAAAGTTTTCCACTTTCCGCACCCTTTGGGAGGGAGGGGTTGTCTACGCCCATGGTAGGAAAAAGGGGGAATAAGGAAAGTTGCGTGCAACGAAATTAAAAACTTTAATATACTCTCGGGCGTTCGTGTTCACCACCATTTCTTGTGTGTGTGTGACAGCAATCCAATTCTCAACTTGAAGCAGCTTTCATCCGCAGGCCCATAAATCTGAGCCAACACCCAGCCCTCTAGGAACTTGTGCAATAAAGTCATTTTCTCGCATATCACCATAAAATATATCAGCAGCACAATAAAATTATAACTTTTATCATTAAACTTGCTGTTTTAATTAGAAGCATGTTTCACAGACACGAAACCGCCAAGCTCTTTTTTGCGAGAAGAAGTAGCAGTATCTGCCACCACACTCAAAGAGAGCAAGAACGCCAGCGATATTTGCGCTGATGGTGGTGAAAAGTCAAATTTTTCCTCTCTTGCCAGTTTTCCTGGTGGGTAGGGGAAACGACAAAGCCGGGGGAAAACACCACCCCCAAAAATGAATTCGTTTGCCACACAATGGTGCTGGGCGTGGACCAACTTTAATTGGGAATTTTCAATGGACAAGGCAATTGTTCGTGGTACCATTGGAAATAGCAAACGGTTTCACCGGAAAACCAAAATAATCAAATTGAAGACTGAAAATGCAAGCCTGAAAACTGATAGTTTTAAATTTTCACAACAATTCCACCATTTGATTCACGTTGTGAAATATTTGTATTTCATCGGCTTCAGCACCTTCAGCTCGCCACCAGAACCAAATAGTGCTGTACAGCAAACAATGGTATTCAAACAGCTGAAGCGTCCGGAAACCGGTCGTTGTCTGCTAGAATTTAAAAGTATTCATCAAAATTATTATTTTCCAATGAAACCAATACTCAATTCAAAATATCAAGTAACATAGAAAGTAACTGCAATCATGTCAGAAATATTAAAGAAACCATTTTGCATCATTAGTTGGTCTATATAATTTTCCATACAAATTTGGCAGCTGTCCATACAAAAATGCTTTAAAAATATTCAGAAATCTGTATCTTTCGAAGGAATATTTTGATCGATTTGGTGTCATCTGCAAAGTTGTAGGTATGGATAAGGACTACACTGAAAAAAAAATTGGGGATTTTAATTTCACATTTTGTCCCAAAAACTTGATTTGCTAAAAGCACTATTTTTTTCTAATATGTTTAAGGGAACATCAAATGCAAAATTTTCAGAAATTTCCAGAATGTTAACAAAAACTTTGAAGTTATGATTTTTTGCATCGATACTGATTTTTTCATAAAAATCGAAATATTGTTCACAATTTTTTTTCAACTTCATTTATCGATGTAAGATCGAATTTGCAATCAAAAAGTACTTCAGTGAAATTTTGATAAAGTGCATCTGAAAAGTTGGCATTTGATGTCCCCTAATACATAGCATAGCATAGCATAACGGGTCTGCACCACGCTGTAGGGGGTGCCACAATGGTCAATTCAATATTCTTAGACAATTTGATTGCTGCCCGGTACAACCAAAAATATCTAAGAACGGAAATTTCCACACTGTGCTCCAAGGCTACGCCCATACAGTCCCGTGGGGATTTGGGAGGGGATGTTTTTGTTGTTCACTAGTGGCAAAAGTGCAGGGAACCCATGCGACTTTTAAAAGTGAACGGAATATTTTTGGGAGGTTTGGAATGGGGGTTAGAGGAATTTCATCGGGCCGATGAAAATGGTTTAATGCGTGATGTATTACATGATTTGGATGTTTGTAAGTGTAAATGTTAGTCTTTAGTGTATTATCTAATAAGCATATAGTTTTGTAATAATGATAAATAATAAATATGATGAATATAGTATATAAAATAAATATAATAAATATGATAAATGTAATAAATACAATCAAGATGATTCCAGGAAGCTGTGAAAAAAAAAGTAATTTAAAATATAAATGCTCCAGATGGTTCCCATGCTGTTTTAGAATGTTTCGCTAATTTATTCCCATTATAAGCCTAATAAGCGGTCGTATTTGAATGATGCTGGATAATCTGGATTGTTCCTTGAATTTCACTAAAACCAAGTACACCAACGAGTAGAGCAACTTTTTGTGAACATTTCTGTTTATTTTCACTTTTAATAAAGGTTATGCTATTCCTTTTACAAGCATTTCAAAAAAATATTTCAACAATGCATTCTAATCAGTCGAGTGCATTGGGCCACGCCCATTTTTCTATTTTCAGCTTAGTTCTTTTTTTCTTCCAGCGCTCTTTTGGGTCTGCTTAGTGCTGCCAAAATTGATGAAATTTTAAGCGAACACTCACGAAAAGTAGCATTTATAGGGAAAGTTTCCTGGCAGCACTTGCTCACTCCAACAGGCGCTGCACCAGCATGTTGGTGGTGTTGGTGGCCACCCTTTGTTCTTTATTTGCCTTCGCTCCTCGCTCGGTTTTTTCAGCCTTCGATTAGAATCAGTATTCAAAATTGAAACGTCAAAAGACTTAGCGCGATTGTTTTTTTGTTGGTGCTTGCTAATTATTTAGATTTTTCGGGATTATTTTTCAAGTGAGTGACTAAGTAATGGTCAGAAGAACATGTTGCCGGTAGTTGGAAGCAATTTTATATCTTAAGCGCTTTGAAATCGTTAGCGCAAGTGAAAAGATATTAATGGCGACTTTCGTTAAGCAGTTAACCACTGATCTTGCGTGTGGATGTGTGTGCCACCAAAATTATGAGAAATGGTCTCGCAAAATAGAAATTATGATCAGAAGTGCATTAAATTTGATCTTTTTGGCCAGTAAGTGGCATAAATTTGCGTGCTTACTCGAGGCGGTGCTGTTGCTGGTAAGTTTAAAGCCTAAATAGTATTTTTGGAGCTTTCATTGAGCATCAAACTCTCCATATGACGAAGATAGGTGTTTGATTAGAAAGGGTATATTTCCCCTACATATCAGAAAATAAAAAAAGAGTGTTTTTTGCAAATCAAGTTCTAGTGTCAAAAAGTGATGCTATACATCAACTTATTATTTTTACCGTCAATCATTTTTTTAAGTCCTTATCCAAAGCCTACAACTTTGCCGAAGACACCAAATCGATAAAAAAATCCTTCAAAAGACACAGATTTTTGAATTTTCATATATCTTTTTTGTATTAACAGCCAACAACATTTTATGGGAAATTATATGGATGACCTTATGATGCAAAATGGCGTTTTGGGGCATACCGAAGGCACCAAAAAAATTTCAGTCGGTTTAAAATATACAAAAATAAAAATTAAAAAAAAATAATGATTTCATAGAGATTTACTCATAGTTTACCAATCAAATCTCTGAAAACATAAGCGTTGAAGAAATGCAGATTAATGCAACATAATTCCAATTCACGTCTGAATCGAATGAAACATGGATAAATTAAAAAAAAATATACTACACAAACAAAAATAGCTGATTCACCTTTGATTGAATAAAAACCAATTCTAATATCATTTTTATGAAACATTTTTCAAATGATTTTGACCCTTAAATATGATTTTAACTATCGAATGCATCCAAAAAATGAGCAGAACCCATATCACAAGTGGGAATTATCATGAAAAATGTTTGGATTATTTCGAATAATTTTTCTAAAATCAACCGATTAAATTTTAGTGTTTTATGTCTGTTAATCTGGAAGAAACTTTATGCGGAGCTTCTCAATAACTAAAGAATACATTTTACAGTTTTTTATTCATTGAAAGTTGGCTTCTCAAACCCCTTCCTTCAAATTTGTTTTTATTTTTTATTTGTAGAACTTATAAGCAAGTTTAGGGACACAGATATTTAAAAAAAATCACAAGCCATTATTTTAACATTTGAGTTGAGAAATAGTATTTCCAATAATAAGTTTTTATAAATTTTAGTTTTTGACGAAAATTTTTGTTTCGCTTTTAAGGGGACAAAATTGGTGTGTCTTAATTTATGAATATATTCTTAAAGGATATATGCTAAATATTGCAGTTTTTTTATGTTTTTCGAGAAAATATTCTCTTGCTAACTTTGAAAAGTTATGGCAACGGCCTACCTCATAAAAATAAAGTGCCTGAAAAAACATCTATTGGATTCACGTTAAAAAATTACGACAAAAAAGTATTAGCATAAAAAAAATTTTCCGTAATAAAAAAAAAAAAAACATTTGAAAGGGTTGTTTTTACAAAATTTCAAGCTCCGTGAAATTACCGTAAAATAATGTGTTTTGGAATTATGGTCCCGAGAAATTTGTAGGTTTTTAGCATGAAAGATCAATAAGCCAAATAACGTCATGATTCGAATTCACGGACGCTTCGAAACCCGGACACCTCAACTTGTTTTATCAATTATTTGGGTATAAGTTCGTATTATGAGTGGCAAAGTTATTTGATGAATTCTAACATCAATTTTCATTTAAAGTTTGTTTGAACGCCAGAAGAATTATATAAAATAAAATTATAAGTTTACCAAAAATGTGAAACATTTCATTGAAATATTTCAAAGACGACCGATGCACCGGGAAGGCAAAGCAGAAATTTATGGTTTTGATTTCCTTAAATTCTAGCAAATTTTTATATAAAATTTCGATTGTTTTGATGTTAACAGCTTGTTTGAGACCTTAAGATTACCAATGGTAATTTACCATTCACCAACATTTCAGTCAAAATTTGTGCGGTTCATAAGCAAAATCGAGTTTCTGGAATTCGGAGCAAAAGTGTCCGGATTTCGAATCAGCTTTTATCAGTGTCCGGGATTGAAGCACAACAAGTCATTTTAATTTTAAAATTCTGATGAAAATTTGTTAGAATAGACAAATTTTGCACTTATTCTTTCAAAACATACTGTTTATAATACATCCTGATGATATTTCTACATTTTCAACTTGTTACATGATTTTTTGCCAGTTATAACAAAAATAATATGCTACTAAGTGTCCGGATTTCACATCATGACGTTAGTTACACACAATACGTTTTGTTTATTAGCATCAAGGTTACCTTGACTTTCCAAATCAAAACAAAACAACACAAAAAGTGCAACTCTTTTGTTGCGTGTTTTTCTAATTAAAATTTTAGTAATGTTTATTTGCGATACCTGATTGTTCATTTTATGTTGTCACCTTCAGTCAGGTACAATGCAAATTCATTGACTGCCCAAACTTTGGTTCTTCAAAAAGCTTTACATGTTTTAGGGTTTTTTTGTTTCATTTTCAGTATTTTTATTTGCATTTATCTTGTTTGTTTATGTTTGTTTTTTGTTGTACAGTGGACTCTCTCATTGTCGATATTGAAGGGACCGTCGAGAGCGGGAGTTATCAAATTATAGAAAGAATAATCAAAGCAATCTATTTGAAGGGACTGACAAATTTATTGACAGCAGGAGCAATATTGATATCGAGAACATGTATTTGGCCTATTCTACCGCCTCCTGTCATTTCATTTTGCCCAAATTTTGCCTATCTATTTTTTCATGATTTTATCGTAACTTTTTCAATTTTTTGCTTGTTTTTTTTTTACTGTAGAATGGCACTTACTTAAAATACAGGAAATGTAAGTAAAAAACACAGCCAAAGTCGACCCCTTAAAAAACATTTTCAAAAACATTGGCAAAGTCACGTAATACAAGTAAAAAAACTTTCCTAAATTTAATGAGGTCTTCCTTCCAATGCCTTTTTAACATCAAAAATTGTTTGAAATTGTAGTTTATGCAACAAGTTGCAAAAAGAGGATTTTTCCAGCACGAGTCTTGCATTTATCCAACGAGGTTCACCGAGTTGGATAAATACGAAGAGTGCTGAAAAAATCAAGTTTTGCAACGAGTTCCATACAACATTTTTTGCAATTCCAAAAAACACACACTGAGTGAAATTTTATGTCAAATTTTCATGTATTTTGTCAATAAATCGTTCAAATCAAATTTTTTTTGAAAAGTGTTACTTTTCGAAACAAGTGCTGAAAAGTTCATCTTTTCAGCACCCATTTGAGTGCTGAAAAGAAGAAATTTTCAGCATTTATTATGAAAAGTGTTGCTATTTGATTCTGTTATTTTTGGTACAGAAAAGTAGGCTATTTCGTCGTTCAAGAATGACAGGAAAAGTAAGTAGTTTCACGACGGAATTGCAAAAATGAATTTTTGGCGATTTTTTAGATCGAAGCCCGATTAGAGACAGGGTTGGCTGAAGCTCGTATACCGAAACTGCGTAAAATCATGGTTTCGGGTATGAAAATTAGCCTACTTTGTGCAATGTTAAAAAAGTGCAATTCAGTTTTGAAAATACTTTCAATTTCTTTCTTTTTAATGTTACGAAATGGCCGACTTATCATGTTCATCATTGCTGTAATAAGCTTTTTTTTAAACCCGGCAATTTTGTAACTTGTTGTGAAAATTAAAAGCTTAAATTTTATACGTCTATTCTCATACAGCTTCTTTTCAAAGTTTATTTATGTGATTAAGAAAATACACATTTCACCCACTTTAATGCTACTAATCTTCCGACAACGTAAAATAACTCAACGAAAACCGCAGAACTTCATCAAACAAAAGAAGGGCGAAAACACACACACACAAAGTCCTGTCATTTCCCTGCACTACACTGCAGCAACATCACACATACATTCACACACTCACTGTTTCCTCGGTGCGCTCACGAAATTATTTATGGTCTTCAGCAAGTTGGGACATTATTTTTCTGGCTGTGTTTGTCTGGTTTTGTGTGCATTCCCTTTCCCCCCCGTGACCCTTTCTTAATCCTGTGCGCAAAAAGTGGAAGTGATACTTGTGTGAGTGGAATTCTGGTTTTTTTTTCGGACGGTTTTTGTTTGCCACCGGTTGTCACACAAACATATATTTTATGTGACAAAAACAATAAAAAAATGTGTGCGCTACCCTCAAAAGAAAAATGGGTCGGGCTTTGTCGTGAGGCGTTTAAGATATAATAGTGCGGGAAGATTTAAGCACTTGAATAAATACTCCAGGTTTATTATTATTTTTTTTTTGCTTCACCTTCTCTCTCCCTTCAGGGGTTAGTTCTGTGGTTTTAGGAGTCATTTCCCCCCACTTGCCCCACAAAAAATATTGTGAGTTGGATGGAGCAATTAATCAAATGGAATGTGACAGCAACAGAAAGGGCAGAACGATTGTGCAGGACAGTTGCTGAAAGACTGAAATAATAATTTATTTAGAAAAAAAAATCACGATTCTCCAAAAACTTTAAAGTTTAACCACAAAAGACTCATTCTCACTGACACGGTCTGGCCTCATTAAATAAAACAGCCAAAGTGCATCCTCAAATCCTGACCGCACCATAATACGTGACATTGGTGCACTTCGTTTTGTGGGGCGTGCATAGTTGAGGATTTCAAAGGATAGAATGCAGTGGTGGATAGTCTGGTGTTGAACAGCTTGAAAGTACTGTGGTTGACTGGTCTAGAAAGTCATTTTAAAGTCCCCTTAGGGCGGGATGGAACATTTAAACATTAACAGCATAATTCTTTCATTTGAAAAAAAAAACACAAAAAACGGACAATCCAAAATCATCTACAAAATAACCCTGAGTCAGTTAAGCTATCCGAGAATTATCCTCTCCCATCGATAAAAATAATGGGATTTCCTGCCTTCTAAGGGGAGCCCCTTTTGAGCAGTGTCCCACTATCCTACTTTTGAAGTTATTTTCTGATAACCTCTTTTTTTCTGCTCTCATCCTGCATCCTGCAGGACTGCAGCAGATTTCTTTTTTCTCCCCCTTCTTCCTTTCTACGTTAAACGATGCAAAACGCCAATGACGAGAAAACCCAGCCTTGGCCCAGTGCCAGTCCCGCTCGGACCCAGTGCTTTGGCATGCCGAAAATAAGCTCTTTTCCCCAAATTATTCGCTCGTACTGTGGAAAGGGGAATGCAAGTGGTACTTTGTTTCAATATTTTGTGCGCTTGTTATTTTTTTCGGAATGATCTTTTTTTTCCTGAATTAAACTAGAGTTCTTTTTTTTATGAAAGGGTGCAGTAGATGCAAGGACGATGCTGCAGCAGCTAAACGAAATCCACTCGAATGTTGGGTGCCAGTTTATTTTGTGTGGCAGTCAGCAAAATTGTTGGTGCGAAAAAAAAACATTCTGTGGTTAGAGGGTATCATCTCAAATGACTGGAAGTGGGATCAAGATTGGAAGTTATGTTCAGCTTTAGTCGTGCGAGTTTGTTTTATTGCAAAAATCGTTTAGAGTTGTCTGGAAACAAAGGTTTAAAAAAAAAATATTGCAACCTGTTTTTTTGTTTTTTGTTTTTTGTTTTTTGTTTTTTGTTTTTTGTTTTTTGTTTTTTGTTTTTTGTTTTTTGTTTTTTGTTTTTTGTTTTTTGTTTTTTGTTTTTTGTTTTTTGTTTTTGTTTTTTGTTTTTTGTTTTTTGTTTTTTGTTTTTTGTTTTTTGTTTTTTGTTTTTTGTTTTTTGTTTTTTGTTTTTTGTTTTTTGTTTTTTGTTTTTTGTTTTTTGTTTTTTGTTTTTTGTTTTTTGTTTTTTGTTTTTTGTATTGTGTTTTTTGAAGCATTTCACTTTTAATCTTTCATTGGTAACGATAGTCATGGCAAATGACATTAAATCAAGTTGAGTTTTCAGGAGGAAATTTAGCATTTTTCTCTTGGAAAATGATCGATCAAAGTTTAAGCGCTAGCTATTTGGTGTTCTTCTCGGGAACGATGCCCTTTGATCAATTGTCCCATCATTCAAGTTTTTCGCTCGAAGCATTGATTGGATTTTCTCCTCAGGACATGATGGTCTCAATCTTTCCACGGAAATTGTCATCTTCTAGTGAGTGATTTGTCAATTGTCGAAGTTTTTTCAATAAAGACTCTTTTTTGAACTAAAATTTTGTTAAAATTTTAAAATAGTGTCTTTTTCTCAAAAATCTTTCACTCTGACTGATTGCCTCGATTCGTGATTCTTCGACGACATTAAAAATGCATCCCAGGCCCGATAGAACGATGTTTTCGCGGACGACCCTGAAGAACAAAACCAGAAGATTGGAAAAAAGTCCGTCCGTCTACTCCAAGAGGAACATGCCTCGAAGGCTTTTCCCTGGGACGGCACAGGCCGGGCAGAAAGATGAAAAATTATGTTTCTTTTATGAGCTGGGATCGACGACGACGAAGCCTTTCAAATTGAATTGCTGAGAACGCTTCGCGGGAATGTTGGACGAGAACGAAAATATTCATTTTTTCTGGGCACTTTTTTCGCTTCTATCCTCAAGACGACGAGTTTTGGTCGTTGATTTCTGATGAAGGATTCATTTTTTTGTTCGCTTTGCTTTTTGTTGAGGAAATTTGTTTGAAGAGAAAATGATGATGTCTAGCCCAAGTTTGGGAAAGTTTCTTGGTGTTTTTTTTGCTAGTCTAGTCTTTAGACTGTTTGTACCTCGAGAAGGGAAAAGTTCTGGCCTGGGAAAATATATCTATTTGATACTGCTCGCCTTTGGCGATGTTTCATTCGAAGTTTGGTATTCCATCAAACTTTTCATAATTAGAAATCTGTTCTTGTTTTTTATAAGTTATTTTTATTCATTTCAAGAAAATAAATTGCAGCATTTGCTCGGTAACATACCCATCATCAAACAACCTTTCATACCGAAAATGGATCCTGAAAGAACTATGAGCTTCGCCCTAATCTCTTGACCGCGTTTTTCAGTTTTCCCGACATATGCTCCGACCAGGTGAGCCTCGTCATTCCCAAACCTTCTTGCTGCCAAAACTTTTGCCGAAACGTACCTTCCCCCTCCTCATGAGCACCGTTCAACTTTCGCCGAGTTACTGGGGAGTCAGTCAAGAGTGATGGCGCAAAAGTTGGCGCATCGAAAAATTTAATATTCAAATCTGGTGTACTTTGCAGCATGGTTCGTCGATTTTCACTCTCGTAGGCGGGCGGAGCTTTGACCCAAATCGTGGATCGCTGGAACAGATTTGAAACTGGCAAAAGAATAAGTGCTGAAATATTGGGACGCCGAGTGGGTGAAAGTGAGGATGTTGAACTAATATGAGGGTAACTCGTCGTCATCTCACACGAAATCGGAAAAAGTTGCCTGAACCCCTCTTCGATTTGTGTGAAACTTTGTCCTAGGAGGTAAATTTTACCCTAGATCAGCGATTCTCAACGGGGGTACCGGGCCTACTTGATTTACATGGCAGGGGGTACCGGCCTAGAAGAAGGTTGAGTATCGCTGCCCTAGATCACGAATCTGAGATCCATTTTTCGATATATCGTGACGGAGGGGTGTTTTTTGAACATGCGAAGAAAGACGTGTTTTTCAATGGGTTGCAGCTCGGAATGGTGATGGTTTGGAAATTTGTTGTCAAAGGGATTTTCATGTAAAATTGGACACCCAATTTGCTGTCGTGCTAAAAATTCCAAAAAAACGTATTTTTTATTTAAAAAAAAAACACAAAAATCGTTCCAAAAACACTTCCATTTTTCATTTCTGAACTGTAATTTTTTTCGGACATGTAATTTTAAAGGAAATTTACTGTATTTTTCGATTCTGCATTAACCTTGAAAGGTTATTTTTTTATTTTGATCAACATTTTTCATTTAAAAGTTCCGCATTTAATGTAACTTCGCAGGGTATTTTATAAGCATGTAACATTTTTCTACAATCTTGTAAAGCAGACAATTACAAAAATTTTGATATGTTTACATGTGACGACCAACTTTATCAAAACTTATTTTAAACAATTTTTAGTATTAACGGTACACATCAACCATAACTTTTGCACCCAGATTTCTGTTATAGACATTTTAGTATCTTC